>NW_024087508.1:0-11033 GCF_009730915.1 Dioscorea cayenensis subsp. rotundata | reverse complement strand
ATAAGGTATTTTGAGTGGGTCTATTTTTGATATGAGTATTACTTTATGCGCTAGCAAGTAGTGTCTCAACTTCTTGACTGCAAACACCAAAGCTAGGCAATGCTTTTCAATTGACGTATATTTACTCCTCAGCTCCTACCAACATCCTGCTAAGGTAATATAACGCATTTTCTTTGCCTTCTTCATTATTCTGAGCCAACATAGCCCCCTAAAGACCCTTCCAATGCGGCCAGTATACAAGATCGGAGGCTTTCCATGAATCGGGGCTGCTAGCATCGGTGGATTCAACAAAGTCATCGTTTAATGTCATCGAAAAGCTCTCTGACATTCATCATCCCATTTTGAAAGGAGCATTTTTCTTGACCAATTTAGATAAGGGCTTGCATCTTCCAGAGAGGTTGGAGATAAATCTCCTGATATATGCTAAACGACCTTGGAAGGAGCGCAACTGCTTCAATGTCCGAGGAGGTGGCATTTCCAGGATTGCCTTTATCTTGGAGGGATCTATCTCTATTCCCTCGTGCCTCACGATGAAAGCCTAGGAATTTTCCCGAGAGGACTCCAGAAAAGCACACTTCATGGGATTCATTTTTCAACTTGTATTGTCTCGAGGCGTAAAGACCGTCCCTCAAATCATCAAGATGCTTGTCTTTGAATTTGTTTTAACCACAAGATCGTCTACATAGCATTCGACAACTTTGTGAATTAAATCATCAAATATTCTAGTCATAGCCCTTTTGATATGTCGCTCCTGCATTCTTCAATCCGAACGGCATTACCCTATAGCAATAGATTCCCATGGGTGTCTGAGCAAAGTATTCTTTCTTTGATCCTCCGGATGCATTTTTAATTTGATTGTATCCAGAATATCCATCCATAAAAGGAGAACATCTCGTACCCTGAGGTGTTGTCGATCATGAGCTCCATAACTGGGAGAGGAAAATCATCCTTGGGACATGCCTTGTTCAGATCTCTGAAATCAACACATATCCGTATTTGCCCATTCTTCTTTTTCACAGGGACTATGCTAGCTATCCAATCAGGGTACTTCTCTTCTCTGATAAAATTTGCTTCAATCAGCTTCTTGGTCTCTTCTATCACCTTTTCTTCTAGGTCAAACTTCATCTTCCTTGGTGCCTGTTTGACTGGAATAGCATTAGGATCAATGGCCGACTCGTGAACGTACCACCTCATCATCCAATCCCTCGGCATTTCATTATAGTTCCAAGCAAAGCAGTCGATATACTCCTTCAAGAGAGCCTTGAATGATGATTTTTCTTCTTCTGATAGTTGTGCACTTAGGAAAGTCGGCCTTGGGTCATCATTGCTTCCCAAGTCGATTTCAACCAACTCATCAATTGTTGCTTGCCCCCCGTCTTCTAGTTCGAGTGGTGCATTTTTCATCTTTATTTCCTCTTCCTCCTCCTGCAATGTTACCATGTAACATGAGTGCTTGGAAAACTCAGAATAGCCTATCCCATTCTTGTCTATCTGTGTAGGATGCCACAACCTGCGAAAGCCCTGATGTGACCTCCTTGACCACTTGATTTTGCTCCCAAATCTCTCAACTATCGTCCTGAGCTTGTTGGGGTAATGGCTTGGGAAATTTATGGGTTGAGCTTCATCATCTTCTATTTCTTCAATATTTATGATATCATCATTTAAGGTCTTCTTGCTCTTGTCCTTATAAAAGAGAATGCCTCTCTCCTTTTCATGCCGAGCTGGCACATAAAATGTTTTTAAATGCTCGACTGTATTTACATTCAAGTCATCCAAGGATTTGTATAGCCCATCAGGGATCCTCGTAATGTATAATGCATTTTCTTCAGCAGATCCTTCAATTTGACCCTTACTTTGGTGTATATCTGCATCGCTCTCATCTTCTGATGACTCAGTGTCACTACCAAAGTGAGGTGGCGCTGGTTCTTTTTTTTGGAGCACAGGAGTAGTTTTGGCTGTCTTGATCAAAGACACTTCTTCTGGGCAGGGCAATTTGCCCCCTTTGGTTGGTTTGGATGTGTTAAGATAATACCTCGCATCCTCATAGTGTACTTCGTGGATGCCAAAGGGTTGGATCTCTCCATCAATTCTGAACTCTTCCCCATCCACCAAATATTTTGCGCATTGATGCAATGTTGAAGGAACCAGCTGGTTCTCATGAATCCATGGCCTTCCTAAGAGGGCTTTATAGGACGCATCAGCGTCAATTACATGAAATTTCACATCAGATGATATTTTTCCAAATTTAAGGGAGAGAGTGATCGATCCCAATGCCTTTTGGCTGTGCTGATTGAAGCCCTGGATAATAATCCTCTCCGAAGATAAGTGGCATACTTCAAGAGCTAATGCTCGAAGAGTATTGAGGGTCATTAAATTCAAAGAAGACCCTGGATCAATCAAAACCCGGTTGATCTTTACTCCATCACAAAATCCTGTCACATATAGTGGTCTGTTGTGTGCCGTAGTCCCAAGTAATAGGTCCTCATTTGTGAAGGACACTGAAGATGTATGAGATGTATATAGGGCTTCTTTTATGTTGACTTCGGCGAAGTATGCTTGATACTCCTCAGGATTTTGTAGGGCATGTATTAAAGACTCCCTGACCTCAGCTGACATCATCAATGCATCGTACATACTGAGGAGTGCTGGGACTTTCTTCAAATGCGCCAAAATATTGTAGTTTGGCTTTTTCGAGGGTTTCTTGGGGGAGACATTCTCTTCTTCAATCATCTTCCCTTTATCTCGATTATTTGAACTGGGAACCTGTCTTGGCTGAAGTGTTTTCCCAGTTCTAAGCTGCATCTGATGTACATGTTGTGGTGCTTCATCTTCCTCCTCAGGGAAGTTTAGCTCATCTTCTGAATCATCATGAGCATTTATAGCATAACATTCACCTTTTTCTTCAAAGTAATCCTCAGTGAGTGTCAAATTTCCCTGAGAAACCTGTCCTTGCAACCATTTTTGGAAAGCGTGACATTCTTCTATGGTGTGTCCTGTAAGCCGGTGATATTGGCAGTAGCTTGAATGTCTACCAAGATGCATTAGGCGCCGCCTTTTGGGTTTATGCAAATTCAATCCATTTTCTATAGCTTGATCAAAAAGCTCTTTCCTTTTATCTTTCCTGATAGATCTTTCTTTGATATTTGTTGTTTTAGAAGGGGCTGGAGAATCCACGACTTCTGAAACAAAATTTTGTCCTGATGATTCTGGAGGATATGTCCCAGATTCATCCCACTCAGCATCTTCAATATGTAACTGCTGTAGCCTATCAGCTGACTCCTCTGTTACCCTTTGAATGAAAGCAGGGATGTCTTCAGCAGGCATGACTTTCTTCAAGACCTTATATTTTGGGGTCTTCGGGGTGTAATATGGTTCTTTGGACATTAGTTGTGGGTAGGGCTCCAAGAGCTTGGCGTTCGCCTTCTTTACTCTTTCCCTGAATGCTATCTTCTTTCTTTGCTTTTTACTGACATAGGGTCGACCGTAACGGTCATATGACTCTTCTGGCTCAGAAAAGCTATCATATTCATCATCATCTTCTGGGTTATATAAAGGTTCCCCTCCGGAAATAACCCTGCAAGTCTCCACTTGCACATCTTCTTCATTTCCAATTTTCTCAGTTAATTCCCTGAGTAACTCCTCGATTTCTTCAGGAAAATAATCTCTGAGGGTAATCAGAACCCTTTCTTTCTGCTCATATTCTTCAAGGGTCTCAATATACTCCTCAATAATAGATTTCTTGCGCTTTGATTGTTCGCGCTTTTGCTTTCTTTTCTTGTTCTTTTTCTTTGACTGCTTTGTCCGGTGACCTTTATGAGGTTGCTGAGAGCGCTTCCAAATGATCCCTGGCAATTCAGCCAACCTTTTTAACATCTTCATTGATCTTTTGGATACAAATACTTCCCATAACTCTTCTGGGACAGCACAAGGTTTGTCATCTTCTGTTGATGTAAATATCACCTTGTTACCAACCACTGTAACTTCCCTTTGGGATGACCCTTCTGGGTTTAGGGCAGTCACGTAGCGTATATGTTCAGCTGGTTGCTCGGACAAGACATTCTTTGAGAGTGTGATTTTGCCCTCTTGGTATTGTCGCTCGACCCAGTCCTTGAAAACATAACAATCTTCTATTGTATGTCCCAACACCCTATGATATGGACAGTAATTGGGATGATCTGTCTTGCTTTGCTCTTCAGGTCTTTTGCATTCAGGGAGCTGCAGACCCTCTCTCACAGCATCTTTGAAGATTTTATGTACTTTATCTCTTCTGAAGGAATACTTCTTATTCATCCTATCCTTCAAGGAAGGAAGAGGTTTTGACTCATTGTCAGTAGCACCTAAGCTAGGTACCTTAGCTTGTTCCGGCTTATGGGACTCTGCTACGCCTTTCCCCTTCTCAATATTGAAGGTAGTAGCAGTGTACTTGACGCCTTCTGTTTTCTTGGATTTGTCTTTGTCACTCCTTGAAGTGGTTTGGAAATTGGACAACACCTTCGGGTTGGTCCTTTCCAATTTTTTAGCTTGTGAGATTAAGCCTTGGAATGTAGTGATGCTAGATGTACTCAAGAAAGGTGACATCCAACTATCAATGTTCCCTAGCAATAAACCCACTGCCTGCTGCTGATCGAGTGGTTGTTCACATTTGATGCTCAAGTTCCTCCATCTCATAATGTAATCGACCACTTTTTCATCTTTGTTTTGGCGAGTGGCTACTAGGGTCAAGAATTGTGATTTTGTCACTTATGCCCCCAAACCGTACTCAAAATGCATCTTTTAACTGCTGCCATGTTTGAATCGACTGGGTTGCAGATTTGCATACCATTCAAATGCTACTCCCGCTAGACTTGCAGAGAACTCGTTCGAGGAGGAGCGATGGCTTTCGCACTTGTATCTCCACAAGCCGTGACAAAATGAGCTAAGTGTTGGTCGGATTGCTAATCCCAAATGAAATTGCTTGAATTTAGGAACATTATATCCCTTGGGGTAAGGCACTGTGTCGTGGTAGCTGGGATAGGGGCTTGTCTCCATCCGCCCTTGTCTCAATTCCTTTGGCTTGATTTAATTCAAGAACTACCATCTCCGTATCTCTTCCCGAGTCATTACAAACTGATTGTTCCCGAACAGGAGCATAAGAGGTTCTTCCATGTTCTCACTGGCTCAAGGTTTCCTTTGAGGTGGTGTTGGACTTCTCGACCTCGCACATTCTCTATAGGAAACCGTAGGGGTTACCCCTTGCTCAACCGGGCCCTCGTGGCTTCTCTCGGCCGGGTTGGGCTCCTCGATCTTCCCCGGTTGTTCAAAGTTGATTTTTCCATGAGGATTTTAATTTGTTTTTGCATTTGTAACATTGACCCCATCAACATTGCCATGTTGTCATTGAGTCTCTTTGATATTCAGTATCACGATGTCCTTTTTGAGGAATAAAAAAGCAGTTCATCCTCTTCATCTTCATTTAGTTGTTGTACTTCTTTTGTGCTTCCTTGGTACATGGAGTGGTGGAAGGCTAGTCCCTATCCCTTGCTCCTCATGTGGTGGCACATGACTGGAACCTTCTTCCCCATTCGTAGAGTCTCGCTGCTCTTCTACGGGATCTTGTAACAGTCCCGGTTGTTCTTGTTCGCGTGCAGGATCTCCTCTTGCTTCAGTAACCATGCGACAAGTGTGTACTTCCACATCTGCATCAGACATTTCTTCATCTTTCATTTCCCTCCTCCATTGAAATTTAGACCTGTCAACCTTCGGTTGATTTCTTGTAGGAGCTAAGCGATCAAACACTGTCTTCTGCGCTATTGACATCAATTGCTCTTTCTTTTTGATAGAATTCTTTTGGTCTAATCTTCTCTCGATCGCAATTTCCCTTTGATGCTCTGTAAGTCTTGTAGAGATTCTGACCAAATGAATTCCTGTGATAGGACTTTGGAGGTCTACCAACTTTGTTTTCACTCAGTTGGGAACGCAGGTCTGCAGTGGTTGCGTTCTTCTTCACCAGGTTAAGAGGTTCAAATGAGTTGTTAAAGGTACTCATCTGATTATTTTTGTGCCCTTGGAACGACACAAAATCCAGCCTTTGTTTTGGAATCTTAACTCTCCTTTGTGTGAGCCTCGAAAACACACTTTTTCTTCTTTGGTGTGTCTTCATCGATGAGTGGAAAAATTCCACTTTCCCGCCCTCTGTCTGTAATGGTAAAGGTGGGTTCATCATCCTCATCATCATTCATGTGAACTACCCTCTTAGGGTGGGATAGCCTCTCAAATACAGATAGTCTTGGTGAGTCCTTGACATCGCGATCCCTCGCTAGTTGCAGGGAATAATCACTATTGAGCGACGCCCTTTCGATGGAAGTCGCGGGACCTGCTAAGTTCTCCTCCAAAGGTGTGGGTCTCCTGATGAATCGCACCGACTCGAGATATGGTGCCAAAGGTAAGCTCGACTCCCGCAGCCTCCGGTGTTGAATGTGCGATAGGGCTTGCACCTCGGCCCTTTCGCCAAGAAAAATTGTGAGTTTTGGACTTCCGGATGTGGTTGTGTTTTTTTGAGTGCCATTTTTGTTCTTCGTTTCCCCGCAAAAACAAAAAAAGAAACATGATTAGATTTCTTTCATAGGATGTAGGAACAATGCCTTTACTTGTACTTTTTGGCCTCAAAGATGGGAGGAGGAATGGTCCCCACTGGCGTGCCGAAATTTGTGGGATCGAAAAATATGCATCCGGCATCATGAAAAAGACACCGTGACAATATATCGAAGCACAAATATCGTATTTGTTTTGTATGGGTTCTTTCATTCCTAATAGAGGCAAGCCTCTATTAGTAATTACCCCTAGATTAGAAATCTTAGGAACCTCCGATTAAGGGCAAAAAGTACAAGTAACTGAAGAAAAAGATTTGCAAATTTATTATATAAACATATTTATTACATCACTTATATATATATATATATATATATATATATGTATATATATATATATATTTTATATCACTGCCGCCGCCTGTGCCTTGTCACTGCATTGCCTGCCTCATAGCTGTCTTGAAATAAATATTTCATGCCCGCTTTAAAATGAGGCACCGCGCTCGTGCCTTTATCATCGCATTGCTCGTCACTGCATATGCCTTATCGCCATTTTTAGATCTCGTTATTGTCTTGAGATTCAGCTATCGCTTGTGCTTTGTCGGACATTGCATATTTCATTATCATTTTTGAAATGTCTTTTCTCACTCACGGTCTTGGGAGAGAAATATATATCTCGTTTCCATCCTTCGGGAATGGAACATTCTTATTATGTTTTTTTGGACCGAGTGATTTTTGTTATTAGCGTTGCGTGGCTTTATTGCCGTCTTGAAATGAATAAGTCACTACTATCTATGCCTTTATCATCGCATTACATGCTTTTGTCGTTGTATGCGATAGGCATCTCATTATCGCTTTGAAATTTATTACTGCCTTTGGGTTGAAAATTTTAATCATTGATTAACCCTTGATGCTACTTTTGGATATAAGGAAATGTTGTTCAAATACTGAACAATATCCGTACTTGTATTCTTTCTCTTATGGTAGGCCTGCACTCTGGGATGTATTCTCATATACATGGTGATGCATTCTGCCACACATGTATGCATGCCTTCCCATTGTATATATATATTTGCATGCTTCCTCATGAATTTGCAGGCAAACTCTTCATCATTCATCATATTCCTTTTACATATATGTCTTTTTCATGATGGGCCCACTATATATTCCATATATATTTTTATTTCTCATCTCATAAACGTAGGCATTTTTTTGCTATTATTATTGTTATTATTTTTTTGCTTTCATGCACATATATATATATATATTTTTTTTATTTTTTTTAACAGTGGCCAACTCTTTTATGCATGTCTACCTATTTAAATGCCCATATGACATGTTTTTCTCAAATATATTTAATACTTCTCATTTTATTTTTATTTTTGCATCATTTCCCATTTTTTTGTTTTAGCGTCCTTCTCATTATTTTCATTCATCACTTTTTATATGCCAGGCATGTATGCATGCTTCATCATCATTGTCTCATTATATATATTTGTTGCCATGAACATGTGCATGCATATAACAATAATAATTTTTTTATTATTATTCTTTTTATCATTATTATTATTATTTTTCATATATCTTCCCATGCATGCATGTTTCAAGACTATAGTATGCGATTTTTATTTTTATATGCATGCATGGCACGTGATCATGGGTTTCTAAATATATATTTTATATATTTTTTTCTTTTATTATTTTTTTGTTTGTTTTTATTTTTATTATTATTTTTTTATTTATTTTCTTTTTAAACCAGGAACCATGTTCATTAGCGGTGGGCCCGCCTCTTTAAGTCATGAACATGCATTCAATTTTTAAGTACGTATATATGCACGAATTCTCTTTTTTTCCTTTTTATGCTTGCAGGATTCATATGCATTCATCATGCATATATATACTCGACATAATATTGCCAACTGTGGTTTTGCAGACGCAGTGTGAATTTGTTTGGTCTTCTATTTATGAGGAATAAGTAACAATGTTCAGCATTTGACAATGCCTTATTTGTTTTGCTGAATATAACCATTAATTCTCATCTAAAACAGCTACAATCGTGAGATAAAACCAATTTATTTGGTCTTGTCCATGTGACGAACCAGATCAACCACATGGTTGTTGTAACCCCATTCATTGTCATATTGTGGGACAAATTTGAGAAAATTTTTTATTCAAGGCAATTCCATTTCCAACCTTAGCATCAAAGATGCTTGACCTGCTATCACCAACGAAATCAATAGAAACCAAGTCATTATCAATATAACCCAATATACCTTTAATTTTCCCCTCAGATTCTTCCTTGATTGCAGCTTTGACTTCATCATATGCAGCTGACTTCTCAAGCCTTGATATGAGATCCACATGCCATTCTTGTCAATTTTCCATTCAAGGCGAGGAGCATCTCACCAAGAGCTTTTGCAGCACCCGTGTTGCTAGGAATAATGTTAAAACTAGCAATTCTTCCACCTCTCCAGTCCTCGCGATGGCCCATCACATGCTTTTATATGGTCGTAATTAGTGCACCGTGGTCATCAAAAACCCTCAACAATGCCAAATCTATCATGAATGACCTTTGCCAATGGTGCAAGGCAATTAGCGACATGCCTAGCATTAGAAACAATATCGATGTCCCGCTTTGTACTCGTGACTCATTCACACCAATGACAAACATAGGGGCATCCTTGCTAAGAGCAGAGATAATAACCTTCTTCGCACCACCCTTCAGATGTGATGTAGCCTTGTCTTTATCTGTGAAAACACCAGTGGATTCCATAACATAATCAAGACCCTGGCTTTGCCCCCAAGAAATCTCCTCGTGGGTTCCTAACACCAAACACAAAGTGACCTCCTTCTCACCAAAGACAAGGGTCTTTAAATCCTTCATTTTGATGTCATGATGCTTCCATTAGCCATGCACACCATCGCATTTCTAAACATGTAGGTCATGTAATCGTGGTGATGAAGGGATCATTGACGGCCACAAGGTCCACATCTTCGCCTCGAGAGCTACCCTTGCCACCAATCAACCCGATCTTTCCAAATTCATTGATGCCGATCTTGATCTTTCCCATTGAGATCCGAGAAAATAAGTCAGCGAGAAGAAAAAGCGAGATCGATCCATGATCCGGCATGATGACGGCAACGAGTGGCGGCAGGGCGGTATGCTTACGGCATTATCTCAAACTGATCCAAGCATGCTGCATGGTAGAATCAATGCAACGGCTGCCACGAGCGACGAGCATCGATGGTAAAATGAGCCCAGATAGCGGATACTGGGACATGGTTATGGCATTATTTCAAATTTATTCAACCATGTCCGCGACTTCCTTATCAGTGCAAAGAACGGCGATTTGGCAAGGCGGTGGTAACGGCATCAAGCTGCGGCGAGCATCGCTACTGGAATTCTTCTCCCTCTTTTTTTATCTATATATTACATATATATATATATATATATATATATACGGGAGGATGGAGGAGGAGATAAAAAAACCTTAGAGTTTTTCAGCTTTTTCCTAGATTTCTCCTTCTTCCTCTTTCCGATCCCCTCCTTTCTCGATCTCCTCCCACCTTTTTAAAAAGAAAAAAAGGGATCTTATCTTTCTTTCCACCAACCCCTCCAGTCAAATCACAACAAAGGGGTGAGGATAAAAATTTTTTTAAATAAAATTTTTTAATAGTTTTTATTATTTCTTTTATTTTTATTTTATTATTTTTTTTATTATTATTTTATTTTATTATTATTATTATTATTTTTTTAAATTTAAATTTGAATTATAATTTCAAATTTAAAAAAATTTAAATTTTTGAATTTTTTTATTATTATTATTATTATTTTTAAAAAAATTTAAATTTCGAATTTTTATTTATTATTTTTATTTATTATTTTTTAAATTTAAAAAAATTTTAAATTTCGAAATTTTTTTATTATTATTATTTTTTTAAAAATTTAAATTTCGATTTTTATTTATTATTTCATTATTCGCATTTTATTTATTATCTTATTAATATTTTTTTATTCTTATATAAAAAAATTCACTCTACCTCGAGATACGTGACTCGGTGCTTCGTGATTTGCATTTCTCCCATTGCCTCGAGATCCGCTCTCATGCCTCATAAAAATTTAGGATTGCCTCGAGATGTGTGTTTGGGCTATCCAAGATTTGAGATTGCTCTCAAGATAGGGGTTCTCGTGGGTAATCTTGTAATAATAATTTTTTTGCCTTGAGATATGTTCTCAAGGGCAACTTTGTAATTTGCATTTTTGTATTTAACTTGGAATTTACATCCTAGTCCAAGACAATCAAATAATCAATTAAGATCGATTAGACATTTAAATTTTAATTCTAAATATATCTACTATTAGGATATATTAGAATTTAAATTAAATTGGAATTTGGTTTCCATTAGGACATCGAATTTTATAAGGACATGCGTTATATTATTTATATAAACAATCGCCTAATCCTA
>NW_024087507.1:0-118334 GCF_009730915.1 Dioscorea cayenensis subsp. rotundata | reverse complement strand
CATTACAAATGTCAAGATAAAAGTGTGTCCCTTCTTCATTGCTATATGATTATAAACAAATACTAAACTGGGAAAACACAATAACTATAACATACCTTGAACACCAACCAATTCAGTTAACAACCATTCCACCAGAACCAGTCTTTCCAAGAACATCAGAGCCAATGTTCCACTCACCAAAGACACCAAAGCCATTCCACCTTAACCTCAGCCAGTAGCTCATCCCGGCAAACTGTGCAAGTGTTCCACAAAGCGAGCTAGGGCAAAATGCAATCCCTATGATATAAGTGCCCACAAGGAAACTATGTCGCATTCCCACCAGCCACGAACTCATCCATGCACACCATGTACAAAGCCTTATCACCAGCGCCAAATCCCTTTGGGATCACGATTACTGGTAGGAAAGCAACGGCGGAAGTCATCGCCATCGGCATGACAATGAACTCATGTGTACAGAAGTAAATACCAATGAAGTCAATCAACTCACCTCGAATTTCTCTATATCTGTCATGACCCAAACCCCGCTCGCTGGACCTGGTGCGAAGACAAACTGCCGCAGACCCACAGGGCGTAAACCCCATAAGCCTGCAAGGCCTCAAAACCTGATTCAGAGCAGATAACTTATAACAAACCAACTAAGTGACTAGGTTACAGACTCTACAGAGTACAAATTACGGGGATGCAAAAAGTCTAAAATACAAAATACAAGGACATAGGGACAGATAATGACAAGAATTCAAATTTTACAATAGGACAAGCAATATCTACAGACAGTTTTTCAAGATCCACACCGGTCTACCACTCGTGATCTGAAAAGGATTTAAAATAAATCCATGATCTTACTAGCCCATTAAGTAATCTATAAATTGGTTTAGAACAATAAAGTTTATAAATCTTTATATCAAATATTAAGAATAAATTCAAAGCTTAAACATAGTTTAAACAATACAAAATAAATACTTCAATGTTTTCAACCATTTTTATAGATAAGTAGAAACAATAATTTTTTTTATCTTGAACCACATGACATTCATTAACATGAAGTGTACCCAAAGTTATGTTGTGAAACATAGTTTACTATAGCATCACATAATGCTATCAAAAATTGCTAGTGATTCAAACTCCTACGTTACTATAGCCTTATTATTCGAAACACTTTTCAATTAAGACATCACTCTCATGGATGCAATAACAAGACTTCTTAGAATATTAGAATTATTAGTAAATAGGTAGCATCTTGAATGATCAAGTAATCAGTCATAACCTCATTCCAAAAAGATATATAAAAGATGAGCAATATGGCATTGCCTACTAATTAAGGAAAAGTCATGGTAATCTATGAAAATGAAATGATGGTACAAAGTTTGAATATGAAATAGAAGAGAATACCGTAAAAATATTGAATACTGATCATTAAATATAATTCCAAAAAAATTATAATGAGTTATCTGGTTTCTAGGATAGTATTTTTATAAGCTACTTTTCTCCTTCAAAACCATAGAGATATTTCATGGAGAAATTAACATTTGTGATTTATTATTAAATTATAACTGGAGAGTCTAATACTTAGAAATATGGTTACTCTTGTATTAATGTTTTATTTTATTTATGTTATATAGATTAAAAATTATATTTAGTTTAGATACTTAATTTATCGATTATTTATTTTGATAATTACTCTTAATAAAGTCATAGTAAAGTAAACAAATAGCTAAGTAAAAATATTTAATATTTTGTTAAAATTATTTTGGATTAGTTATTTAATAATCTTAGCATGGCATCTATTTCTAAATATTTCATGTAATGAAAAGTTTCATCTTCTGGTGTTAAAGAAGATTTGTGACTAGAAAATAATTTGCATAATTACACATATGCTATATTTCTGATGTGGAAAATAATGACTGGACACATGGTGTGATCTAAGTTACAAACAGGTGGCCTAATCTAGACTCTAAGTGATTAATCATCCGATATATGAGAATAAACCTTTATAGGCAATAAAGCTTGACCAATCATCTAAAAAAGGAAAATGAGCATCCAGAGGAAGTAAAGCTTGGTCAGCCATCTAATAGCGGAGGATGGATCTCAAAGGTAGCAAAGCTCAACTAGTTAAGCTAGAAAGAAATTGAAAAGGGTCATCATCATCAAGGTAAGGGAAAGTTGAATTCAAATTCTAATTGTATAGAACTTCAAACCTGATTTCTTTATTAATTTCCTCTTCCTTCTTCTTTAAGAGTGATATGCATAAGAGCATCCTTGGAAATGGTTAATAGGACATCAATTATGAGTGGTCAAAGGAAATTAGATCTTTCATGAAGAAAAGATGCATCATCATCATCATCATCATCATCATCATCATCATCATTGTCATCGTCATCATCATCATTGTCTCACTTCTATTTTATCTAACTCATTAACTAAGATCTATGCTAATAGAAAAATATGAACAGATTTTTGCATCAATAATTTTGGTGTCATTTATGAGAAAGCACAAATAAGAAGCTATAAGAATCATGGCAATGAGAAAATAGACAACCAACACTCCTCAGCCTAAGAAACACCCTTGAGTATAATAGAGATTTGAAAGTTGAAATATACCATCAAGGTCAACCCTTTTTACACTTATGAAGATTAAGCATAATGTATCTGGTTTTAGAAGAAAAAAATTGAGATCCTTACCTGAGCACTCATAATACAAAGTAATATGTATTCTAACCTTTATAAAGGATGAAGTCTTGTCAGGCCAAAAAAATATGTCAAACACTTAAATCAAAAAATAAAGAATGAGTAAAATAAGCCAAGTATAACTGAATTAAAAACTCTAGCACACAATATCATCTAGGTCTTGAATTGAAAACTTATTTATAAATCATCTCAAGAGAATCTCACTAAACATGAATAAATGTTTTGAACCATTCCTCCAGGCTGTTCCATTATTAATTATAGAATTCTTAGTGCTCAACTGTTAAGAGGATTTCAATCGCCATCAATTAAGTTGTACTACAGGGTTTCATACCTTGTCAACCATTGGGAGTCCACTAAGGTGTTATGCTTCTCTAAGGAGTATCATACTTGATAATATACCAAGTGTTCCTAATGAAGCTAAGAGGAAAGGTCCAATTATAGTTTTTAAGGTCTTCTTTTGTGATCTATATTTTCCTTTGAAGGGCGGAGTGAAATCTTCATCAACCATTTTATTAGTAGTAAAGAAGTAGAAAAAACCTTTACCATTTTGATTAATGTAAAGTAACAAGAAGACTAGAGCCTTTAAAGTTTCATATACTGCTTTAATCCTTAAAAACTTAAAGTCTCATATGTTAAGCAGGCCTTTGCTATAACTACATTAATTGGAGGACTTCTATGGTATTCTTTTAAATTGATCTTTCCCAGGAGATTGCCAAAGGATCTAGCTAGGCTTTTAACTTGAGCATAGTAATAAATAAAATGCCACAAGGATCTAAGGAGTAAGACTAGATAAACTGAAGCGACAGAAATTGAGAAAAGGAGGAAATATGATAAAAAAATCACAAGATAAGTTAAGAAAGTGAGAATTCATATTAATAAATGGGAAAAGAGAAAAATGCTAGTCTGATTTCAAAATTATGCTTCTTGGAAAATTAGCCGAGCAGAAATCTTCAAGTAGACTTAGGATCAGTGAATCTTGAAAAGACCTTCTCAGATGAGGATCATTGTAGCTTGGGTAAAATTTTGAAATAGTACCAATATCCCTATAAGAATAGGTATAACAAAGAGGATTTGATTCAAAGAGGATAACTATGTCAGTACTGTTAGATATTTTATGCCTAAAAACAAATCACTTACATGTTATGATTGATATCTTATGCTATTATAATTTTCTTTAACATCCATATATTTCTATTTTTGTATATGGTTACGAATAATTAAAGAAAAGGACTAACATGAATTTCTTTAATGATTGAGGGTTATAATGACGTCATGCCAATGAAGCTCAATTCATTGTAATTCAAATCTAAACCATTCCTCATAAATAAATTATAAAGTGTAGTTAATGATATCATTAATATTTACACATTCCATTCATGCTCATATAAGGAGATGAGTAGTCTCATAATTATGTCACTAATGTAAGACCATTGTACTAATTGAGAAGACTTAGTTTATGGATTGATCTATAGTTAGAATGGGCAATGAAATATTATATGCTTATCAATAATTCATTCTTATATCAAAAGATAGAAATGGATCTTAAACATGAGATCATCATGGATATCTTATAGGTACAAAATTATGTTTTAGTATATATGCAACCAAAATATGTAAAAGATCATGGAAATGTACTGCAGCTTAGCAAAGCATATACGGAAACAATGAGTGGCTAATAAGGATCTAACACCTATAGTTAGAGAGAACATCCCAATATATTTCCTTTCCTAAGACCAAGTTACCATAGTATTTAATACAGACTATAAATTAAATAATATTACCATTAGATTTGTTCTAGTTATAGGTTAGTAATTTTCAATAATCAAGCAATGACATATACCACAATGAAGAAAGGAAGAGGCACAATTACTTGGTAGTGTCGTTCAACACCATAAGCCTACATTTAAGGGACCAAGCCAAGAGAAGAAATCGACTAGAAGAGGCAAAAACTAGATTTAATTGTCATACGATGTATAAAAATACACCCTCTCACTCACTGATGATTAACACACAATCTCATCCTTGAATATCCTTAATCAACCTCCTGCTGGAATTGACTTCCTGTCAACATGACATCCCTCGACCAAGATCATAATCCTCACAAACAAAAAGCTCTCCCTATAGATTGACTGATATATACACATTTTCTTTTAGTTCTCTCTCTCTCTCTCTCTCTCTCTCTCTCTCTCTCTCACACATGCATCCTAAATCCTAAAGTCGAGTCTTATAAAGTCTTTCAAGGATACAAGCTTTTGAAACCTTCCTCTTCTGTCATGATTCTTGATACCTTCAAAATCTAACACCTTCTAAATATGCTGCCGCAACCAAGCTGTAACTTGCTCACCTATTGACGCTAACTAAGTTATAGATGTTAGGAAATATCACAAATTGTAGAAAAAAATCAGAAGCATGGAAGCAAAAATTAAAATTGTAGTATCAATTAATTGATTTGATGAACACCTTAATTTAATTAAAAAGGTATGGAAAGTTATCCCTTGGCATTCCAAACTCTCTCCTTTGATGTGCCAAATTTGTTTCTAGGATTGTCGTATATCTTTTAGGCTTGAACAAAGGTCTCGTAACTCTAGATTTGACGTTGGAATTTAGAAACATTCTCCTATTATTCTCCAAATAGTGGCTAGGGTTAGAGAGGAACTAATTGAAAGATCAAGGATTTTTCTCAAAAGAGGATGTAGTTAATACTTCTTTTTCTCTAGGGTTAGAGTGGAGTCATATTTATAAAATCTTCATAAAACATGATAAATATTATCCTATTATGAAGTCCATCAGAAATATGAAACTTCATAAATATGACAAACATTATTCGACTCCAACAAACGTCAATAAAAATTTAAACATAAGACAAAAACCCTAAGCCAATTTACAATTTCACTAATCCTATTATGTAAAATTATAAATTGATAATTTTACCCTTACAGTCAAAATGAGACTGATTTTTAATTCCTTTAAACGTGGCTCTCTAGGTTCGGTTTCATTGGCAATGGGAGGATACCAAAGGATGTGGATAACACCTAACAGGCCCCATGGCCCCACGTCATAGCCCAAATGAATACGAATGAATAGATCATAATGAACCTTTCCGATTATGATTACCATATGTGTGTATAAATCCTTCAATCTTGTATCTCAACTGAGTGAGAGCCATGGTAATCATCAAACTCACTAAATGATCATATGTAAATGACCATAGTTGAGTAAGATTATCAAACTACCCTTCGAGTCCCACTTGATTAGTTTGCCTGCCTTGGTCAAGGTCTTCTAATCTTACATACTCATTATTGCGTAGGATACTAACTCATTAACTTCCGATAGAATGAATTCCTTCTTGGTGATCACTGATAACTTCTACTTGCTCGAGATTCGTACACTTCGAGGTTGTCTCTACAAAAAGGGTAAACTGAGTCTAACGACTCTAGAAATAGACTAGACGTCACAAGCACATTATTATCATAATACCTTAGGTCTAAAGTTCACTTATATGATCATAACCCCTAATCCCCATCATTAATGATTAATGTGTAAAACCCATGTAATTAAATTATTGCCAGTCGTTTTCGAATACATCAATCCTATTAATGTATTTATAATATATACTTCCACTATCCCATAGTGTTCATCTAGCACTCTTTGTCAAAATATATGTCATACAAATCCTTATAAATCTTTAATGCCCAATTAAAGATTCTCCCACCTGTGAACTATTTAAGTGTATAAGTACTAAACCCTTTTAATGCTCTCCTCCTTGTTTCAAACTTGTTTGCAACATGCCAATTTTAGTTCTTCCCAATAATAACATTTTGAGAACATCTGATTCATGAAATCTAACATTACCATCAGGAACAGGATTATGAGCAATGTGATTCCCAAGTAAAATTGACAAGAATTCGTGTAAATTCTATTTGGTTAATAATGCAATAATGTAGTTGGAATGTGACATTATCATATTTGGTTAGTTGTGAATCTTATATTGTCAATTTGATTTTTACTAAGATAACCTTAATAGTTGCGAAATATATCAAAATCTATAAGATTTTGATATAAATATCTAAATTGTTTAATAATAAATATGTGTCATTATTAAGAAAAAGTAAATTTTACTTTAAAATAAATAATTTTTATTAATATTAATTAAATAAAACACAATTATTTTAAATAAATATATATTTTTTCTCCAACTTAATACTTGAAAAAATTTCAATATCAAATTTTTTTCTTATCTCCAAATAAATATTTTAATAAATATAATTTCATATAAAGATTTGTGAGGAAAGGACAAACAGTAAAATTTCTTATTTATTAATTTTTAAAAATTTGATATTTTTTGGATTATATGAGTTTTAATGAGTATAATGTGAAAAAATTTCTCATTCCACCAACCTGGAATATTAAATAACCATCCATTGAGTTGCCAATCATATTCCAAATAATATCACCCAAATCATCAAATTCCGAGAATGTAATATTCCAACTCTAAAAGCAACCAAACTAGGTAATCTTTCATTACCTTGCCCAGATTTTGTTGGTTGACAACGCAGTAATGTGGTTGGAAGATAACATTATCATCTTTGGTTAGCTGGAAATCATATATTATCAATTAACTTTTTACTAAGATGCCCTTAAATAATAGATGTCAAATAGATCAAAATTTTATAAGCTTTAATGTAAATATCAAAATTATTTAATAATCAATATGTGTTATTATTAAAAAAAGTAAATTTTAAAAACTTAAAATTTAAAATTTTTATTAATATTAATTAAGACAATCACAATTATTTTAAATAAGCATAATTATTTTCTCTAACTTAACAATTGAAAAGAATTTTTAACATCAAATGTTTTTCTTATCTCCAACAAAATATTTTTATAAATATATTTTCGTACAAAAGATATATGGGGAAAGAGAAAACATGGCATTTTTTTATTTTTAAATTTGAAAGAAATTGAAGTTTTCATGATTCTATGGGATTTAAAATTAATGATTGTGGAAAACTTCTACAATATCACTTACTGAGTTAATAATCACATTCCCGGTAATATCGCCAAAGTTATCATATTTAAGGAATGTAATATTTCCACTATAAGTAACTAAATTAGGTAATCTTATTAACTTATTCTTATTCTGGGAGTAATCTAATATTACCCTCAACAAAACACTACGGAAGCTTATATTATAACCATTCTCCACAAGCATCTCCACGGTTGCAATAGCTTTTGATTTGATTCCACATTAGTGTTAATCTTCTAGCTGGAAAAATTTACCACATGTCACAAATAATGCCAACTCAGCATAACATGTGTAAGCAACACTAATAATTACCAAATATATATAGAAAAACCAAATCATCATGAAAGGGAGAAGAGGAATGAACACAAAGGACAAGTGTGAAAGGAAACAAAGGAAAAGAGCATTATATATAAAGGAAGAAGAGAAAAATAAGGAAGATTCATTATCAACGTCTTGACAAATCAAAGAAAAAGAGAGAAAAAAAAATCGATGAAATAAGAAAAGAAAAAATGAAAAGGAAAGAAAGTGGATTGAAAGATAAGAAATAATAAAATGTAGAATCAAGAAAGGAAACAAAAATAAAAAGTGCTAAATTAGATAACAGAGAGGTTGGTAACATTGGAAGCTCATAAAGAGATTTGACGTTCAAGCAGAAGTTAATAGTTTTCTTGGGATAAGGATCTATTTTGGGAAAGAGGATAAAAACATATAAAATATGTTATAGATACACTTCTGATGTCTTGATACTCTAGATAATATCAAATCCCCAAATTTTTCATCACTTCAAACCTTGAACCCTTTGATGTCCCCTTTATCCTTAACTTTTGCCATGTTTCTTCATCCAAATTTCCAATCGCATATGGCATGTCTAGTCCATATGTGTCTTACCTCTAAAACTCTATTCAAACACCAAACAATCTATGTTAGTCCGTTGAAATTTGATTTAATTATCCAGTACCTCAATAAATTCCCAACAAAATAGTGGCATTAAACCGATCCATTAATTTTGAAAGTAACATGATATACCTATAAATAATATATTAATTTGAATCAAGTTATGAAATGGGCTTAATGCCTATATGATAATGAAATGGGATATAGGTCTAGTCTTTGGCGCTAAGAGGTGATACAACTCGAAAACAAGATTTATAATTCTTCAAAAATTCCGTAATGTTCTCTCTTTAATAATTAATTTTGGTTGCTCTCTCTTACCCCTCAACTGTATATGCACTACATCATCTTCTTCTTTCTTATATTTCTCTGATTAAATACCCATTTTTTTTCCTTTTATTCTTAGATGAAATCTTTTGACTATCATCATTAACACATCCAATCTTCAAGTACAGACTTTCTTCATATCTATTTCATGTCTTATGTGTTTGTAGTTAAGCTTTTATCAATAATTAAAATATTATCTTATCTTATTTTGTATGTTGATTTGATTTGTTATTTGGTCATTATTTTTATCTTACATCTAAATTTATCTATAGTAAATATTTACAAAATGGATTAAATAATATTAAGATTATATATATATATATATATAACATAGATGATCTCATTTATATTGTTGCTATAATTTAATAATTACAAAGCCATTGGTTCATGAATCTCCATTTAATATCTTTGTAAAAGGAACGTGTTATATAGTAAGTTTATAATCAATATTTAGTCTACAAGATCTATTTATTAAATTAATATATTAAAAATGTGCATACATATAGTTAGTAATAATTTTTTATTGATTGGAAAATAAGTTGTTAGGATTTTTTTTTTATCATCTAATTCACTTTGAAACATGTTATTTTGCGAGTTTTGTTTTTGTTATTGTTTCATTTTTTAGTTAACTTTTGAAGAATGCTACTGCTATTATAATTCGTATTTTGACTAACTTGACCAATTTCTGTCCAACATGATAATGCAAGTAGCATTTTGAAATGTTAATGGTATATATACTGGAAAAGAATAAGTAACATTTGTATTTGGTACTAAGGGTATGATTAGTAAATCATATTATTATAAATCTCCTTTCTTCCCCCTCCATAGACAAACAACCCTCTCATTTTCCATGCTAAAAATTGACCAAACAATAAAGATTAAACTCTTTCTTTCTTTTTTATTTCCTTTGTTCCACTCTTTCTCATGTATTACTATTTCTATTTTTGAATTGGTTAAATTCTAAATCAGATCCTAGTGATGCACCAAATTTTAAATTTGACCTTTGTGGTATAAAAATTTTAAATTAGGTCTTCTTGTTCTTCGAAATCAAATATAGACATTTGTGAAAAATCATATGATAAGTGCTTGTGTATAAGTAATACGAAGTATTATTTTCTTACATTGGGCATCAATTTTAATCATATTTTATAGCTTATTCTTGTGTATTTGTGTTCTTTTGTGCATGTAGGGTTGTGGAGACAAAGTTGGAAAAAAGGAAGCAAGAGTAGATCGTGAATGCATTTGTTGATGAAGTTTTTGGATTGAATAAACGTGAAAACACAAGTTGTGCTCAAAGATATGTGGGTGTGTGCGAACCTCCATGGTAGCCAAGTGAATACACAAGGTAGAGGGCCACAAAGGCAGTCACACTCATCTATCCTGACTTGTGCAAAACTAGCAGGAGCTTCGTTAATGTGGTTCTATTGAAGACGCGACGCGATCTACCGCATGGATGTGTACCCATTTATGTGGCCTTGATGAAAAGAGTAGATTCGGGGGCATTTTAATGAAATACTATAGCTGTTCACTGTAATAAATTACGGGCATAAATCACTGTAGTAGTTACTGTTCATAGTTCACAGAAAACTAATTCCTTGAAATCCATACGGCCGTGTGGATGCCCAATTCCAACCCCTATAAATACAGCGCTTTGAGGATTATAAAAAGATCTTTTTCACATCTTTTGCCCATCTTAGGAGGTGCTCACCGCTTGGGTTTGGAGAGGCCTTTGCTAGGTTTTTGGAGCAAATCTACGGCCTTTGACATCGAGTTCCTTTGGAAGAGGGCTATTGGGGGAGCTTTCGCCGGCATTGATTCGGCGAGATGTGCTCTAGTCTTGACAAGCGAACCTTTGGAGAAGATGAGGTGGCTCGACAAAACCATCGATACGGACTACAAGGGGTTTTATCTATGGATTGCATGCATTTACTTTCGATTTCATTGTTGATTGTGTATTGCTCCATGGAGAGCTAAATTCCTAATGGGTGCTTGGACTTGTAAACCAAATGATGGTTTTGTTTCATTGACTCTTATTATGCTTCTTTAATTGATGTTTTAATTGAGTTTCAACCTTCAATGCTTATTGATTTGATTTTCCCTTAGATTAACACTAGGGTTGAGAATCTATATTGGTAATCCTTGTGGATGGGTGACACTCCATTAGGATTAGACAAAGCAAGGTTGGAGAGCGTCGAGAGGGTAAGTCGAGAGGTAGTAGAACATCCCCTTTCGCTTCCGATGTGATTTATCTTACCTCCACATTCCAAGAGTTCTTTGCAGTCACAATAGAGTGAAGTGCTAAGAGACAAACTCCACTGTGCTTAGTTGCGAGAGCAACAGAGTGAAGTGTTAAAGTAATCCTTAGTGCTCGGCTTAATCGTTACTAGGGGTCTTTCCCATGGACCAAAGGGTTAGATCTATACTAGGCAGTAAGGTTTATCACTTGGAATCTCTAGAGCTTCAAGCAACCTTACAGAGTGTGAGGCGTCGAGAGTATCCCTTTCCGCCGGGGCATAGTATAGGGTTAGTCATGGTTGACCTTAGGTTTGGCACTATGTGTCTTTGGATTTCTACAACTCATTTAATATCAGTTAGGAGGCATAATAATTAGTCTTGAGCAAAGTCCGAGTACCCCATCTTTCCATTGATTACTTCTCCTTACTCCTATTGCTTTCTTTTCACTTTTCTTTATTTTTATTTGTAATGATATTGTTCAATCGAATCATAACTTGGCTTTCACTATAGTTAAATAGCAATACTTGTGTTTCTAAGCACTATTCCCTATGGATATGACTACCCACTCACTGGGGTACTTTAGTACTTCGACAACCCGTGCACTTGCGGTACACACATGCAAGGGGTGTGTCAAGATTTTATCACCGTTGCTGGGGAGTAGGCATTTTTGAAGCATTTGCACTTTACTATTTTAGCCATTCATCACTTTGTCTATTTCACACTTTCTTATTCTTCCATTGTTCTGATTTGTTTTTCTTTCTTTGATTGTAGCTCCAGGTTATGACCTGAGGCAACCCTTCGACATTGGTTTAAGGTAATCTAGACATTGGAAGGATAAGTCATAGACGGGGAAAAGAACCTGTACAAGAACAGATAAATCAAGCTGAGATAGAAGTTGAAGGGTTTGATAACATGGCAGAACAACATGAGCAACAGAGGACACTCTCAGATTATACAAGACCCACAGTTCTTGGCATGTAGTCTAGTATTGTGCGGCCACCAGTTACAGCTCAAGAGTAATGGAGTCACGGAGGATGCCATCAAGTTGAAAGCCTTCCCATTTTCCTTGAAAGGCAAAGTGAAGCCACGGCTACATTCATTACCTAGAGCATCGATCACTACTTGCGAGGAGATGGTAGAAGCTTTTCTTGCCTGATATTTCCCTCCTCGAAAATCTGCGAAGCTCAGGAATGAAATATCCTCTTTTGTGCAAATGGAATTGGAGTCCCTTTTTAAGACATGGGATAGGTTCAATGATCTCCTGTGGAAATGTCCTCAACATGTGTTCCCCGAATGTACAAGCATGAAGACTTTGAAGAAATCCTAAGTATGGAAAACCTCATGGGAAATTTCACAGCCGTGAAGTCAATCACAAGGAATTTTGATTGCCGCAGTACTGTATCAGTTTCACTGCAGTAACTTATTGATTTTTTAGCCCATTTGCTTATCAGCTATAGTGCCTGTATGCTAACCGTGAGCCATCTCGAGATCACCTTTTTAAGGGGGTTAAGGCATCATTTGAGGGGACGTTTTGGCCACCATTCTTCACCATCATCATCTAGGGCTTCAAGGTGGCCGGAGAGGTGATGAGTGCTTGTGTGTTAAGAATGCGAAGTATTCTTTCCTTATAATAAGCATTACTTTTATCATGTTTGAGCGTTAATATATGTGTATGTGTCCTTTTGTGCATGTAGGATTATGAAGCTATGTTTTGAGAAAATAAGCCAAAAGTAGATCGTGAATGCACTATTTGGTGAAATCTTGGAAGGAACAAACGAGAAGACACAAGTGAGGCTCTAAGATACGAGAATGTGTGCCAACCTCCATGTATTCAAGCCATTACATTGAGTTGGAGGGCACGAAGGCAGTCACATTTGTGTATCCTGACTTGTTCATTGATAGCAAGATCTTCACCAACGATGCTTTTAATTGAAGAAGAGTTGCGATCTACGGTATAAACATGTTGCCGTTTATATTGTCTCGATGAAAAGTGTGGAATTGGGAGTGTTTCAGCGGAGTACTGTAGCAAATCAATGAAGCAAGACACTGTAGCAGTTACTGTTCACAGCTGGCCGAAAATCAGATTTCCAGAGAATCTACACTGCCATGTGGAAATTATCCACGGCCATATGAAAATTTCACAAGCCGATGTCAAAAATCTACAAGGGTGTGTGGATGCCCAATTCCAGCCCTATTTATGCCGCGATTCAGCCTGATTTTGGGAATCTTCTTTCCCCCTTCTCTCTAACTTTTCTCCATCTTTTGAGAGGCCTTCGGCTAGGGTTTTTAGAGGCTTTTGGCATGTCTTTGGAGTAGTTCTCCGGATTCGACATCGCGTGTCACTTGGAAGAAGGTTATTGGGGGAGCTTTCGTCTGCACCAATCCGGCGAGGTGTGCCCTAGGCCGGACAAGGGGACCTTTGGAGAAGATGAGGCTACTTCATAAGACCATCGACACGAAGGGGTTTTCCTATGGATTGCTTATTTTACTTTTGATTTTATTGTCGATTGTATTGTACTCCCCTAGTGGGTACTTGGATTTTGTAAACCCTAGAATGTTATTGTTTCTTTGACTTTCCATTATGTTTTCCTTAATTGATGCTTTTATTTGAGTTCCAATCTTGAATGCTTGTTGAATGATTTCACCCTTAGAGT
The DNA here is from genome assembly GCF_009730915.1 of Dioscorea cayenensis subsp. rotundata. Taxonomy (NCBI): domain Eukaryota; kingdom Viridiplantae; phylum Streptophyta; class Magnoliopsida; order Dioscoreales; family Dioscoreaceae; genus Dioscorea; species Dioscorea cayenensis. The sequence continues at coordinate 104,516 of NW_024087507.1, read as the reverse complement.
GAAACTAGGGTTGAGAGTCAATATTGGTAATATTTGTGGATGGGTGACATGCCATGAGAGTTAGACAAAGCTATCTTGGAGAGGGTTGAGAGTGTAAGTCGAGAGGTAGCAGAGCGTCCCATTTCCCTCCGATGTGATTTATCCTACCTCCATTTCCTAGAGTTCTTTGCGGTTACAATAGAGTGAAGTGCTAAGGGATAAACTCCGTTGGGGCTTAGCTACACGAGCAACAGGGTGAAGCGTTGAAGTAACCTTAGTATATGGGGCTTAATTGTAATTAGGGGTCTTTCGCCTGGACCAAAGGATTAGATCTACACATAGGAATAGGGTTTATCACTTGGAATCCCTAGAACTCCATGCAACTTTGTGCAGTGTGAGGTGTTAATACTGACCGATTTCTCCACCGGGACACAGTACAGGGTTAGTCACGGTTGACCTTAGGTTTGGGACCGTGTGCTTTAGCATTTCCATGACTCATTGAGCATTAATTAGCAAGTATAATCATAGGTCTTGCACTTGAAGCATAATTCTTAGCGGGTAGCATTGTCCAAGTACCCCATTTCTATCGATTGCCTCACCTCTCACTTACTTGTGCCTCTCATTCTTGTTCCTTTTTTCTGTTTACATCACATCTTATGAACAGAATCATTATTCAACTTCACTTGGTTAAGTAGCAATTTAGGTATTTTTATTCCCTACTCTCTGTGGATATGATACCCCACTCACTTGGGATTTATTACTTTGACAAACACGTGCACTTGCGGGTCACAAGCAAGGGGCGTTGTCAAGTTCTTATTTCTTGGTAGTTCTTATGCAACCTCAAGCAGGGATGAACACACCATTTTCAAGCCTCCTTAGGTAAGAAAGAAGTACGTCAAGCTAATGACGTTAAACAAGCGCTTCTTGGGAGGCAACCCAAGCTGTTGAACTCTTTACATTCATGTTTTTGTATTCTTTTAATGCTTAGAGTTCTCATTTACAAGTTCTTTGAGTGTTTGTAGTTTATGTTCTGTAGTTGATGTCCATGTTTTAGTCACTTTGTTCTTCATTTCTACTTAACTTTGCATTCATGTTGTTGTGAATGCCTTGAGTTGTTTGATGCTAAGATGCCATGAAGATTAAATCTTGAGTGTTTATGTGTTTAACTTGGCCTTGTTTTCACTATTTTCAAGGTCTTGAGGAGGCTATATTGAAGGAAAATCGGTTGGAGAATGTTTCTGAGCCATCAAAATACCACACAAGTGAAGAAAATGTGGCTCACGGGCTAGCTCACGCCCACAAGCAAGCCCGTGAGCCATATCGAGACTCTTGCCTTGTTGGCTTGCGTGCGCAAGCCTTGCCCACAAGGCAAACTAAGACTCTTACCGGGCATGCTTGCGGGTGCAAGCATGCAAGCAAGGGCATGCGATGGGGACTTTAAATCAGCCCCTCACCCTCTTCTTTACTTATTTTGTGAAGGAATTTCGAGATTTAAACACTCGTTTGACCGATTTAAGCTTTTGAATCACCCCATATACTCTAAGATTAAGGTATGTCTCTCATCACTCAGACCTTGGGCTTTTAAGGGATTTTTGGTGTTGATTCTTTGGGATTTTTGCTCTCTTTGGATTCCAAAACATTTGTGGAATGAAATAAAGTGGTTGTAAATTTGGTTTGCTCCATTTACAAGCGAGGTTCTTGCAAAATTGTTTCGGATTTACTGTAGCACTGAGCAATTTTCATTTGTTTTCATTCCATTGAGTTCTAATTTTTGTGAAACTTGGTTAATTGATCTTCCCTTGATCTTGTATGTATGAGAGTGAAGAAAATGGCTTATGAAAGAGCTAGGAGGGATGGTTCTCTTCCTCCCAACAAGTCAAAGTTTATGAACGAGACCGATAAGACAAGGTTCGCCAAAAGAGTTCGGCACCATTCGGAGAATACATTGGGATGTACTGAAGAGCTTGAAATTGGATGGCACTATCTTGGAGCTCATCTCCCATGACGGGTGGGACAAGTTACTCCCCATTGAAGAACCCACCTATAAGGAATTAACACGAAACATTTTGAGCACCATCGAGGTTGCGAAGCATCGTCCATTCACTCACCAGCCAAGTTCCATCTCTTCGTGCATTTGGGAAGAAGCACCGGGTTACGCGAGATCACTTGGGTGTATTTTTGGGACTCTTCAAGGAAGCTTACACGCTCACACCTGGATTCAAAGACCTAACATAAGACTCTCCTTACCCGGTAACAAATGACAAGTATTGGTTCTCCATTGCTACCAACTCAAGGACAAGGACTTTTGGCTCACATCACATGGACATTGCTCTGTTTTCTGTTTTTTCTATTTATATTTCTATATTTTGATTTGCTTTTTGTGTTGTTAGTTGTTTGTTGTGTTTGTATTGTTGGGTGTGTGAATAAATGCCTCGAGATGATGTTCTTTTCTACCTTGCATGGTGGAATTAGGACATCAAGCACACTTTCTTTCTCCATCATCTACTGGAATCATTGGTGGCCACCCCGATCTCATGGACTTCAAGACTTATGCATTGAGACTCGGGGAAGTTCACGAAACCCTTCTTGCTATATCTTTATTGTCTATATTTCTGTTGCATTCTATTGACCTAGGCACATTGAGGGCAATGTGCATCTTTAAGTGGGGAGTAAATTTTTGTGAACTTTGGAAAATTTTACAATTGCATGCATGAATCACCTATGATATCTATGTTTTCATTGTTAAGGACTTCCTAGATTGGTAGAATGATAGTTGTGAGTGGTAATTTTTTGTGCTTAAATGTAGTTCTATTTCATTTCTAGTGCTCCTATATACATGTTCATGAGCACTTCTACTTTGTACACTCCAACCAACCCATCATTATGATTTTGGCATTAATTTGTTAAATTCTATCTTCAATGCACTTTTAAGAGCTTTCGGGTTCCTTTATTGTTTTTAATAGCTTACAGTGAACTATTGTAGCAAGTCTATACCAGGGACATGAGATACAGTATATATGTGAAAAAAAGAAGAAAAAAATGATGGAAAAGGAAAAAAAATGAGTCTATGACAGTATTCCTCTGCTAGTACAGCATGAATGCGTCCTTGTAGAATGTATTCGAATACGTTGGGTGGCTCTTGTGCCTAATCAGCATGTGCATCCTTCAGAAAGATTGTAAAAAAATTTTGTGTAGTCTATGTTAGTCAGACTCACAGAAAAAAAAGAAAAAAAAAGTGTTTATGTTTGTATATATGTGTGAAAGAAATAAAATATCTCTCTTGTTCCCTTGAAGCTTGCTGCGTAGTTACCTAAAAGTTAGAGTTTTATCTAGGAACCAAAGGACTTTTAGTTGATCATTGAGGGTGTCTTTAGCGTTTTAATGCCATTTTCATTGTGTATGGGGTGAATGGCATCCTGGGGTAATCCCGGGTGTGGAGGTCAAGGTGGGAGTTAGCACACACTCATAGGGAATATGACCCTTGTGTCATACACAAGGTATTACTTGACGACCCGTGCGCTTGCGGGACCCTCATCAGTAGCCAGACTTCATGAGATTGATGTAGTTACATCATTAGTGGCAGAGGTTGAGTCATTGAGCAAGAAGTTAGATACTCTACTTCTCCTATATGGGCGGCAGTGATGAGTTGCATTGGGTGTGGGGAAGGACATGCTCCATCTGATTACCTGATTGCTACTAGTGTACAACTTCAGTGGAATAAGTGGATTTTGTAGGCAATGCAACGAGAGGTCAAGGAAATCCATATAGAAACACCTACAATCTGGGATGGAGGAGCCATCCAAAACTTCTTTGAGTAATCAAGGGTAATAGCAGAAGACTATGACACCACCATGTTTCCAACAACAACAACAAGCCCCGAACATGGAGAATACAGTTTCATGGCTGGAGAACCGGATGACTGGTTTAGACAAGGCTTTGACCAAGTTCATTCAATCATCGCATATGAGATTTCAATCTGTTGAAGCCACACTTCGTAACCACACCACATCGTTGCATAACTTGGAGAACCAAATGGGACAAATTGTGAAGTCACTTTTGGAGAAACCTCAAGGCAGTTTGCCTAGCAACACGAAGACAAATCCAAGAGAGCATGTGAAGGTGATCACTTTGAGAAATGGTCATGAAGTTGAGAGTAGGCTCCCTAATGAGAAGGTAATGGTTGAGTCACCTGAGGTCATGGAGGTTGAGGAGAGAACTAAAGAGAATGAGGTGGCACCCCCACCTTACACGCCACGAATCCCGTATCCTTCAAGGTTGAAGAATGACCAAAATGATGAGCAATACAAGAAGTTCTTTGGTCTATTCAAGTAGTTGCACATCAACATCCCATTTGTGGAGGTGTTGTCCTAAATGCCTCGCTATGCAAAGTTTCTCAAAGACCTCTTGACTAAAAAGAGGAATTTAGAGGAGTGTGCATCTGTGATATTAGATGTTTCATGCTCTGCGGTGTTACAAAAGAATAAGATAGAAAGTGCATGGGTTTGTCGAAGTAATAAATTCCAGGTGAGTGGCTTATCGTATCCAGAGGGAATAGTGAATAGAAACACAAAGATTGCTACTTAATTAAGTGAAGATGAAACAGTAATGGTGTGGATAAAATCACTGTGAATGAGACTGAAGAAAATAAGAAAGGGAGGCACGATAAAATGAGAGAAAAGGCAGTCGATAGAAAGTGGGGCACTCAGACATTGCTCCCCCAGGGTTATTGCTTCAAGTGAAAGACCAACTATTACATCTCCTAACTGATGCTTAATGTGTCCTGAAAATCATAAAATACACGGTTCCAAACCTAAGGTTAACCGTTACAAACTCTACACTATGTCTCGGGGGAGAAATCGCTCAGTCTCAACACCTCACACTGTGCAAAGTTACAAGAAGTTCTAGGGATTCCAAGTGATAAATCCTATTCATATATGTAGATCTAACCCTTTGGTCCTGGTAAAAGACCCCTAGTCACGATTAAGCCCCAGATACTAAGGATTGCTTCAACGCTTCACTCTGTTTCTCACGCAACTAAGCCCCAGCGGAGTTCCTCTCTTAGCACTTCACTATATTGTGACCACCAAGAACTCTAGGAAATGGAGGTAGGATAAATCACACCAGAGGGGAAAGGGGACACTCCACTACCTCTCGACTCACCCTCTCCACCCTCTCCAATCTTGCTTTGTCTAACTCTCATGGTGTGTCACTCACTCACAAGGATTACCAATGTAGACTCTCAACCCTAGTGTCACTCTAAGGGGGAAATCAATCAACAAGCATTCAAGATTTTAACTCAATTAAAGACATCAATTAAGAAAAACATAATAAAATGTCAATGAAACAATAGCATCCTAGGGTTTACAAGTTCAAGTACCAAGTATGAGGTTTAACTCTCCATAGAGCAAGATACAATCAATAATGAAATCGAAAGTTAAAACATGTAATCCATAAGAAAAACACCCTCGGTATTTGTGTCGATGGTCTTGTGGAGTAGTCTCATCCTCTCCAAAGGTCTCCTTGTCAAGTCTAGGACCTTGCCGGATCGGTGCTGAAGAAAGCTCCCCCAATAACTATCTTCCAAGAGAAAAGCGGTGTGGAAGCCGTTAAACCACTCCAAAAGCCTTCGCAATGCCCCTCTAAACCTTAGCTGCAAGCCTCTCAAAAAATGGAGAAAAGATGGAAAGAAAGATTATGAAATCGGGCTGAATCGCGGCTTTATATAGGGTTGAAATCAGGAATCGACACGGGTGTGTGGAATTTCCACACGTCGGTGTGAATCAGCTGAACATGGTTTTTCAGCGGCTTGTGAATAGTAACTGCTACAATAAATTTTCGTTGAATTACTGCAGTCTCCTGCTACAGTACCCCCGCCAAAATACTCCCAAATCCACACTTTTAATCGAAGCAACACAAACAGGCGCATGTCTTTGTTGTAGATCGTGTTGCATCTTTAAGTAAAAGCACATTTGACGGGACTCTTGCTAGTCTTGCACAAGTCGGAACACCTGAGTGTGACTGCCTTTGTACCCCTTCAATTTACATATTACATCAAACATAGTGGAGGTTAGCATACACTCATATGTCTTTGAGCACAACTTTCATCTTTTCATGTGTCCACTTGACAAGATCCCCTTGCGTATATCCCGCAAGTGCACGGGTTTGTCGAAGTAATAATCCCGGATGAGCGGGTATCGAATCCACAGGGAGTAGGGATTAAAAACACTTAATCCGCTTCTTAGCTATGTGAAAGATCAGTAGTGATAAGTGTGACAATGATTCAATTCTCAAAGTAAAAAACAATAAGTAAGAGAGCACGAGTGAAAGAGGAGGTAAGGCAATCGATAAAGATGGGGTACTCGGATAATGCTCCGCCTAGGACAATTGTTCCAAGTGCAAGAACCCTCTATTATGCTTCCTAATCAATGCAATGGTGAGTCGTGGAAATCCTTGAATACATAGTCCCAAATCTAAGGTCAACTATGCCTAACTCTATACATGTCCCGGAGGAGAGATTAGATAACCTCTCAACCTCGCACTTTCGAATAGAGTTGCAATGAGCTCTAGGGATTCCAAGTGATAAATCTCTTCCTAATTATAGACCTAACCCTTTGGTCCGGTGGAAGGTCCCTAACCACGATTAAGCCCTAGATACTAAGATCACCTCAACGCTTCACTCCGTTGCACGCGCAACTAAGCCCCCAGCGGAGGGTCATCCCTTAGACCATTCACTCTATTATGGCCGCAAAGGACTCGAGGAACGGAGGTAGAATCTATCACGCCGAGGGGAAAGGGGACGCTCCCTGCACCTCTCGACTCATCCCTCTCAACCCTCTCCAACCTAGCTTTTGTCTAACGCTCGTGGTGTGTCACTCACTCACAAGGTTACCAACAAGAACTCTCAACCCTAGTGTCACTCTAGGGTAAATGTTTATACAAACAAGCATTCAAGGTTGGAACTCACAACAAACATCAATTAATTGAAAGCATAATAAAGAGATTCAATGAAACAAATACATCCTAGGGTTCACAAATACCCACGTACCCACTAGGGGTTTAGCTCTCCATGGAGCTAAGTACAATCAAAGAAATAGAATGTAATAGCAATGAATCCATAGAGAAACCCCCTCGATAGTCGTGTCGATGGTCTTGTGGAAAGTCCTCTACTCGTCGTCCAAGGATTCCCTTGTCCGGTATAGGATACGCCTCGACGGAAGCTCCCCTACCAACCTTCTTTCCTAAGGAATGATGATGTCGGAGCCGTAGAACCTCTCCAAAACCTTAGCCAATACCTCTCAAAACCCTAGCCGAAACCTTCTCTCAGGTTGGGGAAAAGATGGAGAAAAGAATGCTGAAATCGGGGCTGAATCGGCTTTAAATAGGGCTGGAATCGAGCATCCACACGGTCCTGTGGATTTTTCACACGCCCCTGTGGAATTTCCACACGAGCGTGGGTAATTTCTACACGCTCGTGTGGATTCTCTGGAATTGTGATTTTTCGGCCGGCTGTGAACAGTGTTGCTACAGTACTTTTCCTACATTGCTCTGCTATAGTACCTAGCCTAAAATACTTCCCAAATCCATACTTTCATCGAGGTGACGCAAACGGGCACACATTCACGTCATGGATCGCTTTGCTTCTTTAATGACGGACAAGTTGGTGGAGATCTTGTTCTATGTGCATAAGTCGGAATGCTTGAGTGTGACTGCCCTTGTGCCCCTCCAAATGGTTGTGCTAACTCAAATATGAGGAGGTTGGCACACACTCTAGCATCTCACACCCGACCTATATCTTCGCTTTTGAACCTTAGCAAGATTTCCTCCAAAATCGGTGCATTATGATCCACATTGGTTTCTTTCCTTCATACTCGGCCTCACAACCCTACCTGCACGAAAGTAACATAAAAACACACATATTAGTGTAAAAACCCGAGAAAAGTAATGCTCAACATAAGGAAAGAATGCTTCGCATTCATATCACACAAACACTTATCACCACTTCAAGATTCTATCAACATAATGCATTTGCAATCTACTTTGGCTAATTTTTCTCTAATTAGCTCCACAACCCTATATGCACAAAAGAACACAAAAATTTAAGTATTAGTGATAAAACCTGATTAAAGTAATTCTCATGGTAAGAAAAGAATACTTCGTATTCTTAGTACACAAGCACTTATCAAACTCCCCCACACTTAAGCTTTTGTTTGTCCTCAAGCAAAAATAAAACATTGAAGCATAGAAGAAGGAAATATTGAAAGTGATTACCCTTAGGTTCACCAAAGCATGCAAGGGAAACATTCTACAGGTTTCAACACTAAATACAAAAAATCATTTCTCTAGCTAAAAGCTCGAATCAAAAAGGACAATAAACCTGAAATCGTGTAAGTGTGTGTAAACTCACTCACGTCGACCTAACTTATACTGCTCAAAGTTCTAGGTATAAAGGGACTTATTTATCTACAAAACAATACAAAATAAAGAGATGGTAGTAGTTTCACACATCCTCTAAGGTAGCCCTTTCCAAAGAGGCCGCTAATGTGGCTTTCACACTTTTGAGGTGGTAGCTCTTTCTACTAGGGTAGTAACTTTCACTCATCCAATGAGATAGATCTTTCTCTAATTACGGCATAACTAGTATCTGACTTATCAAAGTAGCTTCATACTTCGTAGGTGGTAGCTCTTTCCACTCCAAATGCACAACTAAAACAAGTAGGTTTTTTTTCAACAAAATTAACACAAGAAAACAACACTAACTAGTCCATTAAATATCGAACTTGAGTTTCCAAAAGGGTCTAATGAGCAAGTAGTGCAACAATTGTCATTTGAACAAAAATTCATAGAAATTCAATTAAAAACTAGAGCACAAGAACATTCAATGTTAAAAATTCCCCTGAACTTAAGAATACAATCATTGCAACTAAGATGAACCGCAATTGGCTACATGAGCATGTATTTCAGTCAAAACTTATATAATGAACATGTGTAATGTGAACTCCAAACTTGACACACCCCTTGCGTGTGACCCGTAAGTGCACGGGTTTGTCAAAGTAATAAATCCCAGGTGAGTGGGTTATCGTATCCAGAGGGAATAGTGAATAGAAACACAAACGATTGCTACTTAACTAAGTGAAGATGAAACAGTAATAGTGTGGATGAAATCAATGTGAATGAGACTAAAGAAAATAAGAAAAAGAGGCACGATAAAATGAGAGGAAAGGCAGTCGATAGAAATTGGGCACTCGGACATTACTCCCCCTAGGGTTATTGTTTCAAGTGCAAGAACAACTATTATATCTCCTAACTGATGCTTAATGAGTCATGGAAATCCTAAAATACACGGTCCCAAACATAAGGTCAACTGTGACTAACTCTACACTATGTCCTGGCGGAGAAATCGCTCAGTCTCAACACCTCACACTATGCAAAGTTACAAGAAGTTATAGAGATTCCAAGTGATAAATCCTATTCCTATATATAGATCTAACCCTTTGGTCCAGGTGGAAGACCCCTAGTCATGATTAAGCCCAAGATACTAAGGATTACTTCAACGCTTCACTCTGTTGCTCACGCAACTAAGCCACAGTGGAGTTCCTCTCTTAGAACGTCACTCTATTGTAACCACCAAGAACTCTAGGAAATGGAGGTAGGATAAATCACACCGGAGGCGAAAGGGTACGCTCCACTACCTCTTGACTCACCCTCTCGACCCTCTCCAATCTTGCTTTGTCTAACTCTCTTGGTGTGTCACTCACTCACAAGAATTACCAATGTAGACTCTCAACCCTAGTGTTACTCTAAGGGAGAAATCAATCAACAAGCATTCAAGATTGGAACTCAATTAAAGACATTAATTAAGGAAAACATAATAAAATGCCAATAAAACAATAGCATCCTATGGTGTACAAGTCCAAGTACCCACTTGGGGGTTTAGCTCTCCATGCAGCAAGATACAATCAATAATGAAATCGAAAGTAAAAACATGTAATCCATAAGAAAAACCCCCTCGGAATTCATGTCAATGGTCTTGTAGCATAGCCTCGTCCTCTCCAAAGCTCACATTGTCAAGCCTAGGGCACACCTCGTCAGATCAATGCCGACCAAAGCTCCCCCGATAACTATCTCCTAAGAGAAACGCGGTGTCAAAGCCGTAGAACCACTCCAAAAGCCTTGCCAAAGCCCTCTGAACCCTTACCACAAGGCTCTTAAAAGATGGAAATAAAGATTCTGAAATCGGGCTGAATCGCGGCTTTATATACGGCTGGAATTGGGAATCCACACAGGCTTGTGGAATTTCCACATGTCCGTGTGAATCTGCAGAATTTGGTTTTTCAGTGGCCTATGAATAGTAACTACTACAGTAAATTGCTGTAGTATTTTACTGCAGTAACCTGCTATAGTACTCCACTAAAATACAACTGAATCCACACTTTTCATCGAGGTAACACAAGCGGGCACACATCTATGCTGTAGATCGTGTTGTATCTTCAAGTAACAGCACATTTGACGAGACTCTTGCTAGCCTTACACAAGTCGGAACACATGAATGTGACTACCTTTGTGCCCCTCCAATTTACATATTCTATCAAACATAATGGAGGTTGGCACACACACTCATATGTCTTCGAGCACAACTTGTGTCTTCTTGTGTGTCCAATTCAAGATTCCAATAACATAATGCATTTACAATCCACTTTGGCTCCTTTCTTCTCTAATTAGCTCCATAACCCTATATGCGCAAAAGAACACAAAAACATAAGTATTAGTGATAAAACCTGATAAAAGTAATGCTCATCGTAAGAAAAGAATACTTCATATTCTTAGTACACAAGCACTTATCAGCGGTATTACAAAAGAATATACCGAACAAGAAGAAAGACCCCAGTAGCTTAATCATTCCTTGCAACATTGGTAACTTGGGTGAAGAAAAGGCATTGGTAGATTCAGGGGCTAGCATCAATGTCATGCCTTATACATTCTTTCAGAAGGTAGGCTTAGGAGAGCCTAGACCAACTCGGATGACACTTTAATTGGTCGATCGATCAGTGAGACATCCGAGGGGCATCATTAAAGATGTACTTGTGAAAGTTGACATATATATATTTCTTGTGAACTTTGTGGTGTTATATGTTGATGAGGATGCTGAGGTTCAATTGATACTTGGGAGGTCATTCTTGCGCACTTCCAAAGCTCTCATTGACATGGACAGTAGGGAGTTAACATTAAGAGTTGGAGATGACAAGTTGACATATTGCCTCACCGAAGCCATGCGACATTCTCTTGATTTTGATGATACTTTATACTTTCTTGACACCACTGATAAGTTCTTATGTGTTAAGAATGTAAAGTATTCTTTCCTTATGATGAGCATTACTTTTATAAGATTTTAGTGCTAATACATGTGTCTTTGTGTTCTTTTGCGCATGTAGGGTTGTGAAGCTAAGTATGAAGGAAAGAAGCCAAAGTAGATCGTGAATGCACTATTTGGTGAAAACTTGGAAGGAACAAACGCAAAGACACAAGTTCGGATCAAAGATATGTGAATGTGTGCCAACCTCCATGTATTCAAGCAATAATAATGATTTGGAGGGGCACGAAGGCAGCTATGTTTGCGTATCCCAACTTGTGCAATGATAGAAAGATCTTCACCAATGAGCCATTTATTGAAGAAGCGACGCTATCTACGGCATGAACGTGTGCCAGTTTATTTTACCTTGATGAAAAGTGGATTCGGGAGTGTGTGTTTGCGGGCACTGTAGCAAGTACTGTATCAATTCATTGTAGCAGTTACTGTTCATAGTCGGCCAAAAATCATAATTCCAGAGAATCCACACGGGCGTGTGGAACTTTCACAAGGGCATGTGGAACATCCACAGGCCCGTGTGGATACCTGATTCCAGCCTTATTTAAGTCCTGATTCAGCCCGATTTTGGGGATCTTCTTTCATCCTTTTTTCCATCTTTTTTCCAACTTTTGGGAGGCCGGCGGCTAGGGTTTAGAGAGGCTTTGCCAAGGCTGTTGGAGTGGTTCTATGGCTTCAACACCGCGTTTCTCTTGGAAGATAGTTATTGGGGGAGTGCTTGAGTTTTGGAGAATTTGTAACATTGAATGTTATCATGCTCTAGTTTTACTTGAATTTCTAGTAATTTTTGCTTGATTAACACTTGTTGCACTACTCATTTATTAAACCTTGTGAAAACTCAAGTTTGACGTTTAAGGGACTATTTTAGTTTGTTTTAATTTATTAAAAAAAGAAAAAAAGAAAAAAATATATATGAATGGAAAAAGAAAAAAATTAGTTGTTTGTTTTGTGGTGCATTGGGGGTGGAAAGAGCTAACACCTATGAAGTATGAAGCTACTCTCATAAGTTGGATACTAGTTATGCCCTAATGAGAGAAAGAGCTATCTCATGATATTATTGAAAGCTACCACCCCTGTAGAAAGAGCTACCACCTCGAAAGTGTGAAAGCCACCTTGGCGGCCGCCTAGGAAAGGGATACGTTAGAGGATGTGTGAAGCTACTACCTCCTCTTTTCTTTTTGTATATAAATAAGTCCCTCTTAATTAGAGCTTTGAGGAGTACACGCTGGGTTGACTTGAGAGTGAGTTTACACACAATACACGATATCGGGTTTTTGTCTTTTTTTATTCAAATTTTTAGCTAGAGCATTGATTTCTCTTATATGGTGTTAGAATTTTTCATTACATGTAGAATGCCTCTTTTGCATGCTTTTAGTGAACCTAAGGCTAAGCACTTTCAATTTTCCTTCTTAGATGGGTTAGTGTTTTATTTTTGCTTGAGGACAAGCAAAAGCTTAAGTGTGGGGGAGTTTGATAAGTGCTTGTGAATAAGTAATATGATCTATTCTTTTCTTACATTGAGCATCACTTTTATCAGATTTTATCACTTATTCGTGTGTATTTGTGTTCTTTTGTACATGTAGGGTTGTGGAGACAAAGTTGGAAGAAAGAAAGCAAAAGTAGATCGTAGATGCATTTGTTGATGAACTTCTTGGATTGAACAAGCGTGAAGACACAAGTTGTGCTCAAAGATATGTGGTTGTGAGGCAACCTCCATGGTAGCCAAGTGAATACACAAGGTGGAGGGCCACAAAGGCCGTCACACTCATCTATCCCGACTTGTGCAACACTAGCAGGAGCTTTGTCATTGTGGTTCCATTGAAGACACGACGCGATCTACTTCATGGATGTGTGCCCATTCATGTGGTCTCGATGAAAAGAGTGGATTCGGGAGCATTTTGGCAAAATAACGTAGCAATTTACGGTAGCAAATCACTATAGTAAAATCTGAATACACAAGGTGGAGGACACAAAAGCAATCACACTCATCTATCCCGACTTATGGAACACTAGCAAGAGCTTCGTCAATGTGGTTCCATTGAAGACACGACACGATCTACCATATGGATGTGTGCCATTCATGTGGCCTCAATGAAAAGAGTGGATTCGGGAGCATTTTGGTGAAATGCTGTAGCAGATTAGTGCAGCAAAAATACTGTAGCATTTACTGTTCATAGCTCGCAGAAAACGAATTCCTAGAAATCCACATGCCCGTGTGGATACCCGATTCCTGCCCTTATAACTACCACGCTTTGAGGATTATTAAAGGATCTTTTCCCATATTTTGCCCATATTTGGAGGTGCTATCAGCTAGGGTTTGGAGAGGCATTTGCTAGGTTTTTGGAGTGGTTCTACGGCCTTTGACATTGAGTTCCTTTGGAAGAGGACTATTGGGGGAGCTTTTGTTAGCATCGATTCGGCGAGGTGTGTCCTAGGCTTGACAAGGGAACCTTTGGAGAAGACGAGGAGGCTCCACAAGACCATCGATACGGACTACAAGGGGGTTTTATCTATGGATTGCATGCATTTACTTTAGATTTCATTATTGATTGTGTATTCCTCCATGGAGAGCTAAACCCCAAGTGGGTGCTTGGACTTGTAAACCCTAGTATGTTTTTGTTTCATTGACTCTTATTATGTTTCTTTAATTGGTTTTTTAACTGAGTTCTAACCTTTAATGCTTGTTGATTTAATTTTCCCTTAGAGTGACACTAGGGTTGAGAATCTATATTGGTAATCCTTGTGGATGGGTGATACGCCATTAGGATTAGACAAAGCAAGGTTTGAGAGGGTCGAGAGGGTGAGTCAAGAGGTAGCAGAACATCCCCTTTTCCTTCCGATGTGATTTATCCTACCTCTATGTTCCAAGAGTTCTTTGCGGTCATGATAGAGTGAAGTGCTAAGAGACAAATTCCACTGGGGCTTAGTTGCGAGAGCAACAGAGTGAAGTGTTGAAGTAATCCTTAGTGCTGGGGCTTAATTATGGCTAGGGGTCTGTCACCTGGCCCAAAGGGTTAGATCTATACTAGGGAATAGGGTTTATCACTTGAAATCCCTAAAGCTTCAAACAACCTTACACTGTGTGAGGTGTCGAGAGTATCCCTTTCTGCCGTGGGGTAGTGTAGGGTTAGTCACAGTTGACCTTAGGTTTGGGACCGTGTGTCTTTGGATCTCCACGACTCATTAAATATCAGTTAGGAGGCATAATAATTAGTCTTGCACTTGAAGCAATAGTCCCAGGGTGAGCAATGTCCGGTTGCCCCATCTTTCCATCGATTACCTCTCCTTACTCCTATTGCTTTTTTTTCACTTTTCTTTATTTTTATTTGCATTGATATTTTTCACTCGAATCACAACTTAGCTTTCACTATAGTTAAATAGCAATACTTGTGTTTCTGAGCACTATTCCCTGTGGAAAAGACTACCCACTCACTAGGGTACTTTATTACTTCGACAACCAGTATACTTGCGCTGCACACATGCAAGGGATGTGTCACCATAACTCAAATCGAAGCCTAGTGATCATTTAAATTGAAAATATGATACACACTATGTGAAGCATATGTGCTAGTAAGTGCATTAGTCGTACAAGTAATAAAATGTGCTCTAATAGAAAAATCGATCCCACAAGGATAATGAATACCAACTACTAACTTTTCTTCTATTATCTACACTCAAGAATTATGTTATCAAGATTTAAAAAAATGAATTAAAGAATGCAAACACAATTAGTATGCTCAATACAATCAGTGGTGGAATCAGGATTTAATAGTAGGTGGAGCTAATCCCAAATGGGAAAAGAAATTACATCTAAAAAACAATTGTTTGTAATGTAAAATAGTAAGATAATATAACTTTTGATTATACCAACCACATTTTGAATACGTACTTTTCCAAAAAAAGGCATAAAATAACTATCTATGCATGTTTGAAAACAGTTGCATTCACCAAGTTTGCATTTTTGGAAAATGTTGTAGAATCACTTCATTATCAATAGTTGTAAAAACCACCTGCTCGGTATAGTAACCATGCTATCATTCATCCCCTCATTGCCAAAAATGATAAGTGTCTACATACACTATAATTCATTGATATATTTTATACACTTCCATGTATTTTTTGCAACACCGATGTTGCTTATGCCTTTTTTGTATTAATTTTATTTCAAGATATCAAAAGATCATTTAGGGCTCATAGTAGTATTTTTTTGAAGTGTTTTGGAGGACAAATCATTCATATTTGAAGCTCACATATGTACCTAAACATCGGGTGAGAAGGAGGTGAAATTCAGAGATAGAGCATTGTAGTAGTATTGTGGCAGTGAAATGTATGGCTCATGTGCAGCCACACATATTGGGTAGAGGTGTGCGGATCTCCTATAGCTTCACAATAGCTGTAAACCCCCTAAGCATGCCCAGTTTATGATTTTGAGCACCAATTGAAATCCTGTGTGGGCTTCATGTGACTGCATGCTTGCCCACACACTTGGGAAATAACAAAAGGTAAAATTAGGGTTTTTGGAATAAAGCTTATCAGCCACATATCTCCAAATACACTTGGGGCACAATACCTTTGGGCAAGGCTGATTCATGTGAGAATCGAGTGGAGAAAAAGGTGAAACTTTAGGGTAACATCAAAGAGCTCGACAGCGCGGATCTTCTGAGGTCTCGTCACTACCATTAGTTAGTGGAATAGGGAGTTTGCAATGAATTTTTACATTGTTGATTTGTATATCTTGCTTTCTCCCTTTTGATGTAAAAGCTAAACTCCAAAGTCCACTAGGCTCTAGTGAACCTTGAGAGGAAACTTGTATCGATGATACTTTAATTTTTAATTGATTAGTGCCATGTTTTACTTTCGTCTCAATCTATTATATTCATGTTCAACTTACAATGGAAGGATTCCATAGGTTTTGATTGTTAAATGATGTTTATATTCATGCTCAATTGATTAGGTCACACATAAATTGAAGAGGGATTTAATGTATCAGCACGCCAAAGTCTCTAGGTGTCAGTTGCTCCCCATAGTCATTAGGGTTTAGCTATAGCCTAGAGAGCATTAGGACATCCCTAACCAATAATCCTTGCACCCAATGACATCATAAGGGTATCTTCCAGATGGAGGAACCTATATGGGATTAGGGCTACACTACCAAAGTTCTGGGGTAGTCAAACTTAGAGTCTAGCAGACTAAAGCCTAAGCCAATATCATGTTTTAATTCCCAAATTCACCCACAATTGTTCTTCTACCAAGGGGATCCTTGCTCGAGGCTTTCCCTCTCATTGGTATTTGCTATCTTTATTTGTTTATGTGGTGTCTTTTAGCTTGTTTCTTTATTTTCTTATTTTACAACTGAACAATCATAACTATTTGGTAGATTAGATAGTGTAGTCAAAGAGGAAGTAATGGTAGCTCTTAGGACCTCAGGGAATACAACCCTCTCATGCTCGAGGGAGAGGATTATTAGTTGATGATCTGTGCACTTCTAGCCAGTGATCGATGTGCTTATTTTCTAACGACACATCCCACGATCATTAGAAAACATCCGCTCAACACTAGCTGTTGCAACTTGTATAACCAATGCAAACTCAATAAGGAAATAAATGAGTGGAAAAATAACACATTTACCTAATTTTCATGTGCTGCATATCATAAATGAAAATGACAAGTTGATCCTCAAGTATCATGCATTCAGTTATAGTAAAGTCTTCAAGATAAAATTTTGTAATACGAAGTAGCTTATGGATGTTGAATTTGGAGAGAATGAGTCCCTTGGATCAATTCATGACATGAGAAGAAATAACTCTGTGCTACCTTCTGGGAATAGGTTTTGCATTTTTTGTGTAATCATATCAATAACCTGACATTGCAGCAATAATAAAATCACAAATATTAGTAAAATAATAAATTAATGAAATTTACAAAAACATAATAATTATAGAAAATACTAACGTCGCAAAACATTTCGACACGATAATGGTGAAAATAAGTAATGACCCCCCTCCCCCTAATCTATAAGGACCATGGATTAGTATATTATCTTCCATATTAGACACCAGTATTGAGTGCTCCTTACAAAAAGGGCTAAATTTTTTTTCAAAATATGCCTCTCATCCTGTCTTCCTAAAGTCTTGAAGCCGAGCCCTCACAACTTCAATCAAATGCATAGTATGAATAATTTTTTTTATCTTTTTATTGTAAGGCAAGTGATAACTTATTTGTTATCCCCAACAAACACTTCCTCAAATACATCACAAACATAAATTGATGATTCTCCATTTTTTAATCAAACTTGCCACTATACCTCTATTATCATTAGAAGGACAATCATCATGCACATTTTGGAGTACCTCTAACACTAAACTCCACATTAAAATTAGCTGGACAATGGTAGTGTAATGAGATCCCAAACGAGTATCCCTTGGTCTTGCTTAGTTGGATTCTTTTTTTTCCTTTGCTAGTGGCTATCTCTACATTCTCTAATTGCTTAACCAAGCTACCATGTTGATGTCGCCAAAGTAGATCTCTCCTTTTGCATGATCCTTGGACACATTAACAATCATAGAAACATATTGAAATAAATCACTCATAATTTAATTGTCTTTAGCAACTGCAATAATCAATAATTGAAGCTGATGACCAATATGATGGATATGCATTGCCTATGGATTTCCTCTTAGGATAGGTACCTTCAAACCATTAAATTTACTTTGTACATGTGAAGCCCCATCATATCCTTGTCCCCTCAACCTTGAAAGAGATAACCCTTATTTTGAAAATAGACAATTAATGGTATTCTTTAATGAAATGGCTAAGGTATCCGGCACATGAACCATAGCAAGGAATTGATCTATCACATATCAATTCTTATTCACATACCACAGAACAACTCCCATTTTGCTATTTTATTGACACATCTCTGGCCTCATCAATCATAAGGAAAAAATAGTTATGTCCAATATCATCAATAATGCAACACGTAATCTCTGCTGCACAAGAATTTGCTAACTCTTTTTTCATCTTTAGGGAAGTCATTTGATTGTTTCCAGGAGAATTTTGACCCACTACCCTAAAAACCTTATCATTTTGTAGGCTATACTACTCTAGCAACTCAAATTGCCCTTGTTCAATGATCTAGAGGACCCATCATGTACATGGAAATGCAAATCTTGCTTCAGTTGAAAATGTGTCACATCCAAAACAGTCATTAAACGAGTAAGGTATTCAACCTCCATCTAATGTGAATGTGTAGCTAATTGGTGTGACACGGTTTGCATTTGATTTTCAAAACTCTACTATCATACTCTTGCATCATTATCCACACTGTTCACAATATCAACATGCTCTATGAATTTTTCTAAAACATTTTTTCAATTATTGAACCCTATTTTAGTGAATGCATGATTGAGTCAGCAAGTGCACGGGTCGTCAAGTAATACTCTGTGCGTGACACAGGGGTCGCATTCCCTAGGGTCCCAAGAGCTGCTATTACTTCCCCCTAGACGACACTATCTAGTCTACCAAATATAGGACTAAAATAAGATAAGGAAAATAACAAGGAGAAAACTATAAACACATGGACTAAGGCTCACAACATAAACATACTAAGGAAGCAGGTAACAATGAAAGTGCGAGGTCCCCGGGCGAGGATCTCCTCGGGACTACTAAAGCTAGATGGATGTTAGAATTACAAAGGCAGCGGTGGTTGGACCAAGAGACATCCAAAAATAGATCACCCTGATAGTCACGGCGGTAATCCCTAATCCAATAAGAGTATTGGCTTGGAATCTCTTCCGACCATATTCTCCTATGATCGCATTACAAGTAGGGAGATCTCAAATTAAGGCCGAAACTCAACCTAGGTACAACCCTAATATTTGGAGGGGTATGAAATACCCAATGGTCATGGTGTATTCATACATGTATCCCTTCCAAGCAAGGTGTGTCGAGTACAAGGGCGATGGTCTCGCACCAAATACAACCTAGAAGTTGGATCACAGAGTTCTCATGCAAAACAACACATCAAAAAACACCAAGCAAGGATCACAAACCACACAAATACCATAAATGTAAATCAAGCATCCAAAGAAGCAAGTTTGTCCCAAGGTTCACCGGATGCCCGGTGACCTTGCGAGTCTAGTTCATCATCAACAAAGGAGCAAGTGTAGGAGATAAGAGATACAAAGAAAGGCTCATAACAAACTCCCCTACGATGAAAACTAGAAGGTGGTGATGAGAACTCGTTGGATCCGCGCCGGCGAGCTCCTAGATCGTTTTCCTTGAGTGTAACCTTTTTCTCCCTTCGATTTGCCCCTCAGATCTGTCTTCTTCCGCAGCCTTGAAGCTCTAGAAAATGATCGTGGAGAGTGGTGGCCAAAAGTCCCCCAAATGATGCCCTAATAAAGCTTTTGTATGCCCAGATCCCAATGGGTAAACGGGTCAGTATACCAGCCGTATGCCGACCCCTCGGGATATCCAGTTTTCTGCTGAGAAGCCCGTGATGAGCTACAGTAACTGCTACAGTGGAACTACTACGGTACTGTTCTACAGTAATCCCCGGCTCGGAAATGACGTTTTGATGCCGAATTCATCCCCAATCGCGTCGCCAAGTCCCCAGGGCTTCTACTAGGCCTGAAATGTAAAAATAACCCAATTTAGACCAAAAAGGGCATCGATTCAACAAATACTGTAAAGAATAATACAAAACAAATACATGCGAAATATGTACTTTTAGACGTTTATCAATGCATCTTTTCTTATTTAATTGCCTTTGCTTGGTGTGAAAAGATAACACCAAAACCAAATTGTTGCATCTTTGGTCACATTGTACTCCAACCATGGATTTTTAAATTAAGCATCCATAATCTTTTTTGTGGAAAGTTGTGGCCATTTGATTGACTTGGGCCTTTAGTTAAATATTCCCTTCTAACTTAGTCTCTAATCCCAACATAATAGTCTTTAATCAGCTTTCGTAATCCTGGATCACTAACAATATCATTCAAATTGAGATTCATATGAGTGTTTTTCTCACTTGATTTATAGCCCAATGGTGCTTTTGAAGAATTTGATGACACTTCACTTTGTGGTCATTTAATTAAAAATTTATCCATGGACACTTGGCTATAAAAGTGTATAATGCTATCCAAAGACCAAAGTAAACATTTATTAATATAGGATTTAGATAATGTGATAATTGAAAATATAGAATGGAATTTTGTGCACCATAACTTATCTAAAAGGTTCTTTAGTCATTCAAATAATAGAAAATGACAATCATCAGATTATTTCAAAAAACTTTCAACTAATTTCCAAATCAATCATACTTAAGATTTTAGCATCAATTCATACACAATATTTCACTTTTAATCTAACTTAATATAATTATCTACCATAAAATAGAATAGACAACTCTCTAATGTATGAATGACTGATATTTCATCAATCATATAGCTAACAATTCAACAAATTGAAAGTACTTAATAAAAATGATACACTAGTTTGTGTCCACATTTGTATGTAGTTGGTACTCATTCATTTAGGAAGGGCTTCTTGATTCTCAAACTTTGAGCTCAAAGACCCATTAATATAATTACCTAATCATGTAATCAATTAAAACTCAATGCTAATGAGGAAATCTTATGATTCTATAATTTTGTATTACAAAATTTTCATTCATTCATTCATTGCTGATGTATAATGTATGTACAAATTTTAGCCAGTATTAGATTTTGACCTATACATTTTCATTAAATAAATTAATGAAGTTGAATGATATTGCTAGTATTGTGTTAACTATTATCACACATCACTAGAGCTCTAGGAATTTCTATGGTTTTTGGAGAAAAAGTAAACCACAAAACTTGAGTATATTTTAATATGCCCTTAATTAAGTTTTAGGTGTTGTAGATTAGGAGTATAAGACATATTAGATCTGTCTTGTGTAAATGGGCATGGTTTCCTCAAAGCCAAATCTGCAAGGGAGGTGGTTGTCAAGTTTGATGCTAGTATCTTGCCCTACTTCTCTTTTAAGACTTTAAGTAATCAAGTTTAATTGGATGATTGTATTTGATAAGTGTATAATTTAAGATAATTTTATACTATTTTATGTACTTAATTGGCATGTATTAGGGCGTTTCTTTGGATGACAACACTGAACATGGTGTAAAATGTGATTTTAGGTGATGTGCAGTGCATAATGAGGGAAGGGAATTAAAAGAAGCAACATTGAGCCAAAACAAAGAAGATAGAGCTCTATCAACATCAAGAACAAGGGGACATGCCACATAGAATACCTTACGACACCTTTATAGCCACGCTTATGTCCTCAAGCCTTATCCAGAGAACCTTGTGAGCATACTTATGATCATAAGTTGCCAGACAGAGGGACTTAGGGTAGGACTTAAGCCCGTAAGCCGGACCATAAGGCCCATCCAGAGGAGTTTATTGGGAGCACATACACCCGTAATGAAAACCGTAAGTGCCATTCAGAGAAGTTTATGGTCTAGCACTTATGGCTATAAGTTGGACCATAACGTCAAGACTGAAAACCTTAAGGATAGACCTTATTAGCGTAAGATGCTTATAAGGCATGTGATCCATCATCTCCACCTCCTTATGTCCTAGTTCTTAGTGGATCTATTACAGGAACAATTAGGATTCACTCCTATTCATTTAGAAAATGGAGGAACTATATGTGGGACAATCAGGCATAAATTGATACTGAATCCTTAAAATTTGGTAACTTCAACTTCATTAACAACCACTTATGAATCGTTTTTTGGCCTACACCCTTTATCTCAAGTTTTGGATCGGACTAATCCATTGACCCAAATTGCTCATGGGCGTAGGTTGAGTTATTTGGGTCCTGGGGGGTTGACAGGGCGAACTGCTAGTTTTCGGATACGAGATATCCACCCTAGTCACTATGGACGTATTTGCCCAATTGATACGTCTGAAGGAATCAATGTTGGACTTATTGGATCTTTAGCTATTCATGTAAGGATTGGTCATTGGGGATCTATAGAGAGTCCCTTTTATGAAATATCTGAGAGATCAAAAAAGGCACAGATGATTTATTTATCGCCAAGTAGAGACGAATATTATATGGTAGCAGCAGGAAATTCTTTGGCCTTGAACCGGGGTATTCAAGAAGAACAGGTTGTGCCAGCTCGATACCGTCAAGAATTCCTAACTATTGCATGGGAACAGATTCATCTTAGAAGCATCTTTCCCTTCCAATATTTTTCTATTGGAGCTTCTCTGATTCCTTTTATTGAGCATAATGATGCAAATCGAGCTTTAATGAGTTCTAATATGCAACGCCAAGCAGTTCCGCTTTCTCGATCGGAAAAGTGTATTGTTGGAACTGGACTGGAACGTCAAACGGCTCTAGATTCTGGGGTTTCAGCTATAGCCGAACGGGAGGGAAAGATCATTTATACTGATACTCACAAGATCATTTTCTCAAGTAATGGAGACACTATGAGCATTCCATTAGTTATGTATCAACGTTCTAACAAAAATACATGTATGCATCAAAAACCTCAGGTTCCGAGGGGTAAATGCATTAAAAAGGGACAAATTTTAGCAGACGGTGCGACTACAGTTGGTGGGGAACTCGCTTTAGGAAAAAACGTATTAGTAGCTCATATGCCATGGGAAGGTTACAATTCTGAAGACGCAGTACTAATTAGTGAACGTTTAGTATATGAAGATATTTATACTTCTTTTTACATTCGGAAATATGAAATTCAGACTCATGTGACAAGCCAAGGTCCTGAAAGAATCACTAAGGAAATACCACATTTAGAGGATCGCTTACTCCGCAATTTAGACAGAAATGGAATTGTGATGCTTGGATCTTGGATAGAAACAGGTGATATTTTAGTAGGTAAATTAACGCCTCAGACAGCGACCGAATCGTCGTATGCTCCGGAAGATAGATTATTACGAGCCATACTCGGCATTCAGGTATCCACTGCAAAAGAAACTTCTCTAAAATTATCTATAGGTGGAAGGGGCCGAGTTATTGATGTGAGATGGATTCAGAAAAGGGGTGGTTCCATTTATAATCCAGAGATGATTCGTGTATATATTTCACAAAAACGTGAAATCAGAGTAGGTGATAAAGTAGCCGGAAGACATGGGAATAAAGGTATCATTTCCAAAATTTTGCCTAGGCAAGATATGCCCTATTTGCAAGATGGAACACCTGTTGATATGGTCTTCAACCCATTAGGAGTACCCTCACGAATGAATGTAGGACAGATATTTGAATGCTCACTCGGGTTAGCGGGGGATCTGCTAAAAAGACATTATAGAATAGCACCTTTTGATGAGAGATATGAGCAAGAGGCTTCGAGAAAACTAGTGTTTTCTGAATTATATTCAGCCAGTAAGCAAACAAAAAATCCATGGGTATTTGAACCCGAGTATCCGGGAAAAAGCAGAATATTTGATGGAAGAACAGGGGATCCTTTTGAACAACCTGTTCAAATAGGAAAACACTATATCTTGAAATTAATATATCAAGTTGATGATAAAATCCATGGGCATTCCTGTGGGCATTACGCACTTGTAACACAATAGCCACTTAAAGGAAGGGCCAAGCAAAGGGGATAATGAGGGATTAAGTGTTGCTTATATTTTACAAGAGATTCTTATTTATAAATCTGACCATATTAGAGCTCAACAAGAGGTACTTAGTGCTATAATTATTGGAGGAACAGTACCCAACCCTGAAGATACTCCAAAATCTTTTCGATTGCTCAGTTCAAAACTGATAAGTGCTATATTATACATTATATCTATCATATTTAGTACTTAACTGGTCCATAAGAGTGTGTTTTTACTGATAAATGGTACTTAGTCGTTTCATTATTTCTCTTAGGACAAAGGAAGCACAACAAAAACCAAAGAAAAGAAATCAGGAGTAAAACGGTACCAAAAGAAACAAACCAAGAAATACACGGGCAAGGTACATGGCCGTATACTAGCCCATGTGAACTTTGGCAGAAGAGGAGCTAGAGAAACACACAAAAACCGTGCACATGCCCATGTACTCTCTAATTATCCTCCTACCGAGAAGAACACAACCTTGTAGATGAAGAACAGAATGGTGTATATTCAGAAGGTTTCAGAGTATGTTCTAGACAAGAACATAGGTAGAAGTAAAGAACATGGCTGTGCAACTCAAGAGATAAAGTGAAGATTCATCCTTAGAGATACATGACTAGATGAAGCGATACACGGCCATGCATAACCATAAGTGTACCTCTGTGATGAGGGCTTTTAAGGCATCCTGAGAGTTACACGGGTAAGATACACACCCGTGTACTTTCCCGTGTACCGATCGGATTCCTAGAAATATAAATAGAAGTTTTTAAGGGTTTTGGGGATCCAATATTTGACCTAATTTCAAGGGAAAGAGCTGAGGACTATTGGCTAGAGTTTGAAGGAGCTTCCAAGGTATCATGAAGGAGGTTGAAGGAGACACCAAAATGATGATCCATTGGTGACGATATCGGCTCACATCTACTCCAACATTGAAGACATTGAGAGGGGGTTTTCTTTTCATGGATATAGTTCTAGAGATTGATTTCCATTTTGTAGAGATGAACATTGGCCCCATGGAAGACTAATTTCCTTGGGTTTCTAGATTGATGTAGCTTAGGAATACTTTTACTTTGATATTGCTTTTTAATATAGATTGTCTTCAACTTTTCAAATTCACCTATGTTTATCATTGTTGGTTTTGCGTATCGAGAGAGGAACTCCCTTTATATTTTCACATTACGTATTAAGAGATCCATGTGAGGAGATCAAACATAGATGAATAGGTATCACTGATGTGCGCTAGAGATAGTTAGGGCATCAAGTATCTTTCGATTAGAATTATGGTAGTTTATCTCAAATTCTTTACATAGAATTCCAAAACCTCTATGTAATTGTGTGAAGGTAAGTTTAGGAGAGAACCGTTTCTACCGTAACATGAGATAAGGCACTAAGGAGTCTTGAGAGAGCACTTAGTATAATTTTGAATTCCTTTGATTTGATTAAGCTAAAAGTTTATCTATATTGAATTGCAATTACATCATTTACTAATTTCCCATGTGAAGTCATATACGGGGACCATTTTCACCCATTACTTCTAGTTCTTAGCACCTTTGATTTTGTCTTTTACTTCTTTTATTGCTCTTGTCTTTGGAAATTGACTTTGTATTTGATTAGTAGTTAGCTAATGAAGATAGAGATAGTACTAGTACTATCTAGTCCCTGTGGATTCGACCTTGCTTTTATTCCATGGCATTACTTCATTTGACATGTACACTTGCATGCGTTTCACACTTAATCAAGAACTATGATCATTGGCTCTGGAACTAAATCTTTTTCTGATATCTGAAAATAATTTCTATATTAATAGGAAGGAAGCTTGATCTAAATGGTACATTATTTCTATTCTATAATTGACCAAAGTAAACATTAATGACTTCAAATTGGACCAATTTCTCCTCAACAAAAAAGGGCTTAGGCTACCAAAATACTAGCTAATGGAGATATAATTTGTGAGGTGACAAAACAGTATACTTTTCATTACAAAACCAATAAACTAGGAAAAGATGGATTGTTTTGTGAAAGAATCGCAAGACCTATAAAAAGTGGAATTTTTTCTTATGGAAATTATCAAGTAATTAGGGTTGAAAAAGAAGACCAAAGTTTTGTGACTAATGTAGGGTGGAGTTTGTTGATTCTCTCATACAAAGATATCAAATGTGATACATCAAACTTACATGCCCGATGACTCATGTGTGGTATTCGAAATGTCTTCCTAGTTATATCATGAATCTTTTAGATAAACCCCTTAAGGAATTGGAACACCTAGTATACTTTGATGTGTGATTCGATCAAAATTTTCATTTTATAGATTCAAAAACTATCATCCTATTCAATCTTATTATTGTGATTTTCCCATTCTGACATGTGTCTTGAAAAGACTAAAATGAAGTTCAGAATGTTGGATGTATTCAATACTTCCAAAAAAACAACTAAAGGGAAATTGATCTATGGTCAATTCCCGTAACAGATAAAGAGGAATTACTAGTTATACCTCGTGAAAACAAAATACTTTCTTCATGGAATTAACTATTCTATTTCTTTGAGATAGTGACTCTGTTGAAGCAAGTAAATATGGCATGGTTACAAGAGTTTATATATCCCATATGTGGTTCAAAGGATATTGTGGTATAAGTATGACCATCGTGGTAAGTAGATATCTAAAGATTGAACAGGATGATATATAGACAAGTAAATCCTATATGAGTCACAAAGTAGTCTTATACTTTAAGGGATTCCGCATGTGAGGGAAAGTAGACTAAATAATTTCACATTTTCCTTGTTTGTCATAAATTAAGTAATTTAGCAACTCAAAGTCAAAAGAAGAATGAATTAATGAAAAGTTAGTCCTCTCTGTCAAATTGAGTTAGGAGTAGCCTTTGCAGGGTCTTATTGAACTTTAAAAGAACCTCTCTTCCTTTATTTGGTATAACTACTTAAGTCAGATGAGAGGAAAGCTTCACTTTCAATTTTTAAAGGGGGGAACCTAATTTTATAGGAACCTATCTTGATTTTTCTTTTGCTGGGCCCCTATCAGAAAACAACCTTTCTTATGATTACAAGGTTCATTTGAGTATGAAATCCAATTCTAAGACTACAACATCCCACTTTTTTACTACTCAAAGCTTAGTGACATTTGAAATCAAGAAATCTTGATAGGTAAAATTGTCAATTTGAATTAGCCAATTTGAATTTGCAAACTATTCTAAATAATTCATCGGTAGAATTGATAAGTCCTTGTGTAATAGTAATACAAAGTATTCTTTTCTTACATAGAGCATTACTTTTCTCAGGTTTTATTGCTTATGCATCTGTATTTGTATTCTTTTGCGCTTGTAGAGTTGTGGAGACAATTATGAAAGAAAGAAACCAAAAGTAGATCGTGGATGCAATTTGTTGATGAAATCTTGGAGTGAACAAACGTAAAGACAGAAGTTGTGCTCAAAGACATGTGAGTGTGTGCCAAGCTCCGTTGTGCTCGAGTGAACATGCAAATTGGAGGGGCACAAAGGCAGTCATGCTAATGTGTTCTGACTTGTGCAACACTAGTAAGATCTTCGTCAATTATGATTTTATTGAAGATGCAACCCAATCTACTGCATGGATGTGTGCCCATTCATGTGGCATCGATGAAAAGTGTGGTTTTGGGAGCATTCTGGTGAAGTACTGTAGTGGTTTATTGTACTAAAACACTGTATCCCACTGTAGTGGTTACTGTTCACAGCGCGCTAAAAATTCAATTCCTAGAGATTCACACTGGCGTGTGGAAATTCCACATGCCCGTGTGGATGCCCGATTCCAGCCCTATTTAAATCTTGATTTGAGGTGTTTTGAAGAATTTTTTTCCCATCTTTTCCCCAACTTTAGAGGCGCTCACGGCTAGGGTTTGGGAAGGCTTTGGCAAGGTTTTTGGAGTGGTTCTACGGCCTTCAATACCGTGTTCCTTCGGAAGATAGTTATTGGGGGAGCTTTCATCTGCATCGATTCGGCGAGGTGTGCCCTAGGCTTGGCGAGGGAACCTTTGGAGAAGACGAGGCTACTCTACAAAATCATCGATACGGACTACAAGGAGGTTTTACTTATGGATTGCATGTTTTTACTTTCGATTTCATTATTGATTGTATCTTGCTCCATGGAGAGCTAAACACCTAGTGGGTGCTTGGACTTGTAAACCCTAGGATGATTTTGTTTCATTGACCTTTCATTATGTTTTCTTTAATTGACGTTCTAATTGATTTCCAATCTTTAATGCTTGTTGAAGTGATTCTTCCTTAGAGTGACACTAGGTTTGAGAATCCATCTTGGTAATCCTTGTAAATTAGTGACACACCATGAGGGTTAGACAAGGCTAGATTGGAGAGGGTTGAGAGGATGAGTCTAGAGGTAGCGGAATGTCACCTTTCCCTTCCAGTGTGATTTATCCTACCTCCGTGTTCCAAGAGTTCTTTGTGGTCACTATAGAGTGAAGTGCTAAGAGAAGAACTTTGCTGGGGCTTAGTTGCACAAGCAACAGAGTGAAGTGTTAAAGTAATCCTTAGTGTTGGGGCTTAATTGTGACTTGGGATCTTTCTCCTGGACCAAAGGGTTAGATCTAGATTAGGGAATAGGGTTTATTACTTAGAGTCCCTAGAGCTTCTTGCAACCCCACACAGTGTGAGGCGTCGAGAGCATTCACTTCCACTGGGGCATAGTGTAGGGTTAGTCACAATTGACCTTAGGTTTGGGACAGTTTGTTGAAGGATTTTCATGACTCATTAAACATCAGTTAGGAGATATAATGATCAGTCTTGCACTTGAAGCAATAGTCCTAGGGTGAGCAATATCCGAGTGCCCCACTTTCTATCTATTGCCTCTCATATCATTTTATTGCGTCTCCTTCTTATTCTTTTTATTTCTATTTGCATTGATATTGTTCACACCACTTTGAATCGTCTTCACCATAGTTAAATAACAATTCTTGTGTTTCTGATCACTATTCCATGTGGATACGACTACCCACTCACCAGGGTATTTTATTACTTCGACATCCCATGCACTTGAGGTACACACTCGCAAGTGGTGTGTCAAGAATGGAAGGAATTAAAAAATGAGGAGGTGAATGAAATTTTAAATGAATGGAAAGATAGAAAAATTAGAAGAAGAAAGGATTTTTTGGTTAAATGGATGGAATTAGCTAAATATTTTATTAGAACAAATGTAGAACCAAAACGGATGGTTTTGTGCCTATTACCAATTCTTTCTTTCTAGTTGAGACCAATCATTCATATAGTTGGAGGTACACTAATGAGTTTAGATATTAATGAACTCTATATAAGAGTTATCTATTTGAATAATACTTTTACTGATTTATTGGCAACAAGTAGATCTATTCTAGGTTAATTAGTAATATGTTAGGAGATATTGTTACAATAAGCCATGGATGCACTTCTTGATAATGGGATCCTTGGGCAACACATGAAAGATGGTTATAAGAAAGTTTTCAGGTCATTTCATATGTAATTGAAGGGGAAGAGGGAAAATTTAGTAAGACTCTCCTTGGCAAATAGGTTGATTGTTTGAGGCCTTCTATTATAGTTGTGGATCCTTTACTTTCATTACATTAATGTTGATTACCTCGCGAAAATAGCAATAGAGCTTTTCTAAACATTTCTAATTCATGGTCTAATTAAACAACACGTCGCTTCTAACATAGCAATTGCAAAAAGTAAAATTTAGGAAAAGAAATTGATTGTATCAGAAATACTTCCAGAAGTTCTGCGGTAGCATCCTATATCATTGAATATAGCACTTGCACTACATAGATTGGTAATACATACATTCCAATTCATTTTATTAGAGTAACATGCTATTTGTTAACATCCATTAATTTGGGGAGGGTTCAACGCAAATTTGATGGGGATCAAATGGATGTTTATCTACCTTTATCTTTGGAAGATCAAGCGGAGAGTCATTTACTTATGTTTTCACATATGAATCTCTTATCTCCAGCTATTGGGGATCCCATTTTTGTACCAACACAAGATATGTTTATTGGGCTCTATGTATTAATGATCTGGAATCATAAAGGTATTTGTACAAATAGGTTGCAGAAATTCGCAAGATTAAATAGTTACACTAACAAGTATAACTATTTGAAAATGAAAGTGACATATTGTTGCAATTCCTATGATGCACTTGGAGCTTATCAGCAAAAATGAATCAACTTAGATGGTTTTTGTGGCTCCGATATTTACTAGATCAACGTGTCATTGGATAAAGTGAAGTTCCCAACAAAATTCAATATGAATCCTTGGGTACTTATCATGAGATTTATAGGCCCTATCTAATTGTAAGAAGTAATAAAAAAATTCGTTGGATATACATTCAAACCACCATTGGTAATATTTCTTTTTATCAAGAAATAGAAGAAGCCTATTCATACATTATTTAAACTAATAAAATAAATTCGATTACGAAATATCCTTGCTTTGGGAATTCGAGAATTTTGATTAAAAAAAATCAACAACGACTAGAATGTCCATGTAAATCAAGATTAGGGGAAAGAAGTTTTCGAATTATTGACTTGGCCCATTGTTGAATCCTATTAAGAATAATATGGGGGTATTTATGATAGAACAGGCTAATATGGCATTTTACAATAAAGTGATAGATGGAACTGATATGAAAAGACCTATTAGCAGATTAATAGATCATTTCATAATGTGATATACATCACATATCCTCGATCAATCAAAGATTTTGGGTTTCCAGCAAGCCACTGCGAAGTCTATTTCATTGGGGATTGATGATATTTTAATAATACCTTCTAAGGAATGGTTAGTCCAAGACATTGAATGCCAACTTTTTTATTTTGGAAAACCACTAATGTTGAGATTGGACATGTTAATCGATTCATAACTTTTCAATTACGCCCAATATATATTCAAGCCCCTTTTAAATGTAGAAGTACATGCTGGATTTGTTAATTATGTTATGGTCGAAGTCCCACTCATGGTGACCTGGTTGAATTGGGAGAAGCCGTAGGTATTATTGCGAGTCAATCAATTGGGGAACCGGGGACTCAACTAACATTAAGAACTTTTCATACTGGTGGTGTATTTACAGGCGGTACTGCCGAACATGTACGAGCTCCTTCCAGTGGAAAAATAAAATTCAATGAGGATTTGGTTCATCGCACACGTACCCGTCATGGACATCCTGCTTTTTTATGCTCTATAGACTTGTATGTAACTCTTGAGGGTCGGGATATTATACATAATCTGAATATTCCGCCAAAAGGTTTGATTTTAGTTCAAAATGGTCAATATGTGGAATCAGAACAATTGATTGCCGAGATTCGTGCCGGAGCATTCACTTTAAATTTTAAAGAGAGGGTCCGAAAGCATATTTATTCTGAATCAGAGGGAGAAATGCACTGGAGTATCAATGTATACCATGCACCCGAATACCCATATGGTAATATTCATTTATTACCAAAAACAAGTCATTTATGGATATTAGCAGGAACGTCACGTAGATCCAGTATAGTGTCTTTTTCGCTCCACAAGGATCAAGATCAAATGAATGTTCATTCTTTTTCTGTCGAAGAAAAATATATCTATATCTTTGACCTTTCAATGACTAATCATCGAGTAAAACATAAATTGTTGGATACTTCTGATAAAAAAAATAGAGAAATTCTTGAATATCCAATATCTGATCGAATCATATCCAATGGTCATTGGGATTTCATATCTCCTTCTATTCTTCAAGAGAATTTGGATTTCTTGGCGAAAAGGCGAAGAAATAGATTCATCATCCCATTACAATATGATCAAGAACGAGAGAAAGAACTAATACCCTGTTTTGATATTTCTATTGAAATACCTATAAATGGTATTTTACGTGGAAATAGTATTCTTGCTTATTTCGATGATCCAGTATATAGAAGAAACAGTTCAGGAATTACTAAATATGGGACCGTAGAGGTAGATTCAATTGTAAAAAAGGAAGATTTGATTGAGTATCGAGGAACAAAAGAATTTAACCAAATACAAATAAAAGTAGATCGCTTTTTTTTCATTCCCGAAGAGGTGCATATCTTACCTGGATCTTCGTCCATAATGGTCCGGAACAATAGTCTCATTGGAGTACATACACGACTCACTTTAAATACAAGAAGCAAAATAGGCGGATTAGTCCGAGTAGAGAGAAAAAAAAAAAGTATTGAACTGAAAATCTTTTCTGGAAATATCCATTTCCCTGGAGAGACAGATAAGATATCCAGGTACAGCGGCATCTTGATACCACCGGGAACAGGGAAGAAAAATTTTAATGAATCAAAAAAGAATTGAAAAATTGGATTATCACACCCACCAAGAAAAAATATTTTGTTTCAGTTTGACATGTAGTCACATATGAAATAAATAATTGATTGCATAAATTTAGCAACACTTTTTCCTCAGGACCTCTTACAAGAAAAAGATAATGTCCAACTTAGGGTTGTCAATTATATCTATATGGAAATAGCAAGTCAATTTCTGAGATTTATCATGAAAGTAGTTAATTAGTTTCGACTAGCTTAGTATTGAATTAAAACCAAGAAAAAAATTGATTCCACAGAAGAGGTTTAGAGTTCCTTTATTTAGGTAAGAACAAATGATCTAATTCGTGATTTCATAAGAAATGATTAAATCAGGCCCACTATTTTTTATGCCATGAAAAGGAATGATACGGGGATTTTGGGATTGATTCCCAATAATGGATTAAATAGCACCGATATCAACCCTTTATTTTCTAAGTTGAAGATTCAATCACTTACCAAAGACCAAGAAACTATCGGCATGGATAACTTGTTGAATTGAAATAAAGAATGCCAATCTTTCATAATTTTTCTGGCTACTTATTTCATGGCTTTCGTTTGAGCTGCAAATCTCTCTCTGGAAACAAAGATACCCACATTAATACCATGTCATATTCCAGCATTGAATAAATTAGCGGATAAAAATATTTGTTTACCCATAATGGAAATTACATGTGTAATACCCTGAACCTGTGGATAACTGTTAAAAAATATATTCATGGTATTACTACAGTTGCAGTAAGATTTTTCTACAGAGTAATCTTGTTGAGAACCCCCAAGTGGAAAGAATAAGGACCTAAATGTGAAAGTTTATAAAAGATTTTGGGTTAAAGAGTAATAGAAAAAGGATTGATATGAAATGTTTATAGAAACTAAGGACTGAAAGGTAAGATGGAAGGGATCTTTTTTAAATACTGTGTTATAATTTAGGGACTGTTGGATAGTTTACAAAAGATCTTTTGGTAATATTATTTCATTATTCAGGGACCATTGGTGAACTTTTCAGGAATCTTTTTGTAAGAGATTTTATTTTTAGGGACTAAAAATGAATTTCGGCTGAAAACATAAGTTAGAGAAAAATCTAGAGATTGATGGTTTGTTCATCTACTTCTCCTTCATCCTGCTATAATAACTCCGAGAGAAAAAAATCAATGAAGAAATGAGAAGAAAAATGGGAGATTTGAGGTGGAGGATTGGAGATCACCGGAGGAAGCTTGCCGGAGAGATGACCTTGCTTTGTAAGAGTTTTTCTTCGCGTATTTTTCATGAATGAATGTATGTATGCATGTATATATGTGTATTTGGTCGATTTGATAAAGAAAAATGATGGATTTGAGTAGAAAAACATGTTTAATTATTGTAGATGATGAGTGTTTGAAATTGTTTTGAGAAACCCCTGTAAACATGATAAAATTGCTTGAAATGGAGGAAGAGATTTTCGGTTTTACTGTAGCATTACTGTAACACCGAGATTAGGATTTAGCTTGGTTAATTAAGTTGATGATGATGATGATTAAGATGTTAATGATGATGGTTGGATTGGAATTAGTTGGGTTTAGCCAAATTGATTTGATTGGATCAAACCAAGTTGGAATTGAATTGATTGAGATGGGTTTAATTTGGTTGAGTGGGCTTGATCAAATCAAGTGAAGAGAATTTGTTTTGATTTAGTCAAGTTCATTAAATGGATTGGAGTTGAGTTTGGATGAAAATTGGAGTGGTTGGGTTCAATTGAATTGATTTTAGTCTAAGTTTGATCAAATCAAGTTGAGTGTGGTTGGACTTGAATTGTTTGGTTAAATTGAGTGGGTTAAGACTGATTTGGGCTTGGTTTGGATGTTGGGCTAAGGATTTGGGCTAAACCAATTCAAGGAAAATTTGGGTTCGGTTGAACCAAGATGGTTCTACAGATTTTGTACAAAAATTGGAGTTCGTTCAAGGCTGGTTGGCTAGATTGAGGTTGGTTCAGTGAAATTGAGTTTGGTTCAGTGAATTTGAGCTTGGTTCAGTAGAATTGAGGTTGGTTCAGAATGGTCTAGCCTAAATTGGGTTTATTTAAATGCAATTGGAGACCGGTTTAATTATCCAAGGTCGTGTTTTAACTGATTGGAGTGAGTGGGCCCAATTAGACAGTCGGTTATTGATTTTATATATTTTCTTTTGGGTTCAATTATGTTTTTAGTTGTCGTATTTATGTATTTTATTCTGTTATCATGTTAGGTGTTAATTAGGCTTGGGAGGGAGTTCTAGGTCTAGCAAGAAACCCAAGGGAAACCAGGTGAGTTGATAGTGGCTATTATTTAAATTATTGGACAATTATTATTATTTTGGAAATAATTATTTAATTATTATTATTATTTTGAAATAATTATTTAATGACTAGTATTTTGGAAATGATGGTTTAATTATTTTATTTTATTATGTTTAATTGCGTATACTGTTGAAATATACTTATATTTATTATTATTTATTTGCCGTTGATGTGTCATGACGTTCGTATTGATATACATGATTTTGTATAATTATACATATTTTTAAATAGTAAAAATACATGTATATATGATTTAATTATTTAGTTCATGTGTTTATTTTTTATGGTTACATATGCTTTGATTTTGAGTGATTTGTGAAACCATGTGAGCATATTAAAATGTTTTATTGGCATTGTTTGTGGAGTTGGTTTTCATTCCCTGTATAGGAATGGTATCATGGATATGGACTTTAGTGGTTTATGCATTGTTATACTTTTGGCATTGGCTTTGTGGAAAATAATGTTTATTTCCGAGATGTGAACGCTTGTCATGGATAAGGATCCTGTGATATGATTTATACCGATTGTATTATTGCTATATCTATATGATGGTTTGGATGATGACGGCAGGCTAAGGCCCGACTACTACAGTAGTGGGTTCCCACGGGTCAGCCTTTAGAGGTGGCGTGGTGGACCTTAGTGTTGTTTTGTCCAGATCAGGTGAGAGCGTAGAGCCCTGATTGGATGATACATCGGGATCCTGGGGTCACCACACGGGACCGGTGGGCCAACGTCAAGGTTATGAAGACCTTGGCGGCTCCCAACCTAGTCGTGACGACGGCTAAGTCGGGGAGAGTTTTCGGGCTATGGATTTGAGGACGGTTTTTATATTACTTGTTATTTTGAATTGTGATGAGGGGGCGACGCCCAGCTGTTACTCTTAGGAGGGCAGTCTCTCACAATAATTTGCATTTTTGGAAAAATTGATTTAATGTTGATTTGTGATGAAATTAAGTTTCAAAAGCTCTTTAAAGTTGTATTTTACCAATATTTTGGTCTTTATGTAAGTTTTGAAATAATTTGTTAAAATTGATCTTTATATGCTTTATGTACACTACATTTACTTATTTAAAATTATTGAGCCACTATCGACCAACTGAACGTGCTATAGTTGCAGGAGCAGGACCCTAGTAGATCACTGTTCGACTATAGAGCTAGTCAGGGTTGAGTCCAAGATTGAAGTGAGTCACATACCTTTCTTTCTATTTGTTATTGTCGTGATCTTGTAGTGGTTGTACCCGCAAATTTGAGTAATTATATTTGTTGTATTTATTTATTTGAATCCTGTAGTTGGTGTAAAGTTGTAAATTGTGATTTGTAAGTCTAATTTGGTTCCTGAGAGGTGTCAGGTTTCCAGTTAAAATGGATTTTTAACTGATGGGTGCCACATTTACCTCGGTAGAACGGGTGGGTGTGACAACATTAGTCGAAATATAAGCTGAAATGTCTCCAGATTGAGTCTCAACTATTAGTGAAGCGGTCATACTTCCTTCACCTAAACGAGAACTTGATTTAGTAGCTCTTTCCAAAAGGCATGAATGCAAATAATAGACATCCCCCATATAAGCTTCACAATTGGGTTCTTCCTAATAAAAGAGACATTTGATGATAACCTTCTACTTTTTTGGAAGGATCATCATAAATTATCAAAGTATAAGGTACAAGACAGTGCATAAAATATTCAGCTAAATGCAGTCCTATATAAGGTACAAGATATTTTAAAAATAGTGGGTGAATCTGTTTTTTTGGCTACCACAATAGTGTATTCCATTGCCCTCACTCTTGGAAGGTAGTTACTATCTGAGCCACCAAAGAGGCTTTTTGATAAATAGCTAAATAAACACATGTTCCATTTTGTGCCCTTTGATTGAGAATTGTATAAGTGGATACTGCTATTTTGTCGTTCTACCCATCTCTAATAATTAAATCTCATTGACCACGTCCTATAGGGATCATAGAATCAATGTCAATAGGCCCTTTTTGAAAAGGCTCATATGCAAATCATCTTGAAATAGTTTTTGTAATTTTCTAATCGTTATATCTAAGAGTATCCATTAATTCGATACTCATTTGCTTCTCTTTCCACTTTGACTAAGCAATCTCGGGCTCTTTTGAGTTGTTTAATGCTCTTTTTATGCAATTCTTCCAAATTTTGAATAGTACTCAAGATCCTTTGTTTTCCGATTATGTAGTAAATTATTTAATGAAAGTAGATTATTTTACTATTATATTAATTTTACAATTTCCATGATCTCTTCCCGAACCAAACATGAATCTTTCAATTCATTTGGCTCTCACGCTCAATTATTTATTTTATGGGCATTGCCATATAATGTAATGAGCCTGCCCCACCTTTTCTGCTCGTATTCATCGAAACTCACACAAGACCAGAATAGAATATTATAGTAAAAAGACTCTTCCGAAGAGACAAAAAAATTTATAATTTCAGCAAAGTTGTTTCTTTTATTTGATTTCTTCTTTATTTAATTTCAAATACAAATAAAAAAATATATAAAAATATATAATAATCAAATAGATATTTATAGAATATCTAAAATAAAATATTGAATTTAATTAGTTAACTTTAACTATTTTATTTATTATAATTATTTATTATTTTCATTATTATTTATTATTTTAATATTTTTTTTAATTAAATATTAAAAATAAAAATTCCTTTATAATTTTTCCCTTTCTTCAAATCCAAAAAAATTCTTCTTTTTTTATACATAGGTCGTCGATTTGGCATTGGATAAAAAGAGGTAAGGTGCCCCTTTTTTTTAGTCAATTTTTACTAGGAACTAGTAAATGGTTCAAATCGTTTTATCGATATGAGTGTCTTATATCGGATAAATAACTAATTATTCTATTCATTTTTAAGTCATTTCGACCTATACTAACATAGTGGTAGAAAGAATACCCATGTTATGCTTGGACTTCAAACAGTTTAGCTTTAACCATCTTAATGGTCTCACATTATTGGTTGATAGAGAATCAAAGTTGATTTACCAATGAGTCACGAAATGCTATGGTTCTTACATATATATGATTATTGAATTTCATTTATTCAGAAGTAATTCGTCTAGATCGTACATCTTTCTTTCCTATTTTTTATCCTATTTCCTATTAATAAATAAAGTAACAGAAAGAAAGTACCCTTGTTTGGATCCAGCCTATTCTTGAAATAAACAACTCGCACACACTCCCTTTCAAGAAAAAAAAACAAATCAATATACCAAGCACTATACTCAGATTTATTGGATTGGTTGCTAAAATATCTCTAATAAATATGATACTTTCAAGGAATAGATAGTGCCCCACCAAGTATACAAAAGAATTGGTTACATTTTTCATATGCTCTCTTCATTCATTCCATAGTTATCAGACCCGGCCCGGGCATTGACCCGGTCAAGGTTCTGGGTCACAGGTCAATTGGTTCAACCATCGGGTCATTTGGGTCAATACTGGGTTAATAAAAATATTTTAAAATATTATTTTTAAAATTATAAATTAGTTTTTAATTATATAATGATATATCATAATAATATCCATGAACTATTAGGTATCAAATAAATAATTTGATGGGAAAAAATACAAAACAATTGTTAATGTTTGATTTGGAAGCAGTAGAAAAGGGGGAAAAAGCTCAAACTTCACATAATACCAACACAAAACAATACGTCAAAGTTCAAGCATCAACTAATTCATAATAGAAGTTTAAATTCATCATCAAAGTATTAAACTAAACTCAATCCAATATATAGCCAAAGTTCAAAATTGAAATTACAAATAAAACTGGGTCAATCGGTCTAACCGCCGGGTCAACTGGTCCGACCGCCGGGTCAATCGGTTTGACCGCCGGGTCAAAGCGGGTCAAGGCGGGTCAGAACGGGTTGATTGCATAACCGGTCTAATTAAAGACCCGGACCGGTTGAAGCATCGGGCCACCGAGTCAACCGGTTGGACCGCCGGGCCGGTATGGGTCTGTTAACTATGATTCATTCATTCAGATTGGACTGACAAAGTACCTGAATTCTTTTTTATCACCTCTCTTGTCACTTTCTAATAGGTTTCTTTCTTTTGTGTTTTTTAATTAATTTTTGTTTAAGTTTGCAATAAGATATTATTAGATTAGGTTTTATGTTTCATGTCAATTATAAAATATGTCCTTTATTGAAATTGAATTAAGATTGAAATGCTTATAAAAAAAAATAAAAAAAGGTATGTAAGATACTTTTTTACATTTCTTGGGTTACAATAAACAAAAGGATTTGCAAATATAAGTGCCAATGCCACGACCAGCCCGTAAATTGTTAAAGCTTCCATAAAAGCTAGACTAAGCAATAAAGTACCTCGTATTTTACCCTCTGCTTCTGGTTGCCTCGCAAAACCTTCTATGCCTTAGATGTAGCAAAAATAAGTGGATTCATTGGTAAGTTCCTCTCACTAAGAAAAAAAGAGAAATGTTTAATGATACAATCAACCAATGGATTATTATTTAATATTTTATCACTAAGACTCAAAAGGTGGAGAAGTAACTCAAGATTCTAAATTAAAATACAAATTTTATTTAATCAATTGAATTGTTGGAACTACTTCGATATCTTGTGTGTTTTTTTCACCCACAATGGGTTTTTTTGTAAATCGATGTGCACACAACTCTAGTTATTGCATTTCTTTCGAACATTCTTTCCAAAATTCTTTGTTCTTTACAGTATTCCATTCCCAAATTTGTCTATTTTCTTTTCATTCAATCCATGCATAGTCACAGACAAAAAAGAAGAAAATAGTATAGAAATCCATCTACATATACATATAGTTGACTATAAATTGTAAATAAAATAGATTTTAGATAGGAATAATCTATAGGGATAATCCTATATAACTAATGAATATCTAATATCACATATACATTTGTTTCCTCCATAACGTGTACTATCCTGTCCGCATTTCATATTGAATGGTATTCTAGAATCATTTTTGAAAGATACACATGGACTGGACTTATAGACATTACATATATCTAATTTGACCTCCCTAAGTCATCCTTTTTTAGATTCCGTAATATAGTCCATCTTTCCTCGTACGATTGATTTTAGACCAAATATACTATGATATATATTTGTATCAGTATCTATTATGTTCCCCAACCGATTGGATTCTCTTGAGCCATGCATGAATTGGAATCAGTTTAAAAGAAAAAACGATTTTGAAGACTAGTTAATGATGACCTTCCATGGATTCGCCTATATAAGCCGCAGCCAAAGTTGCAAAAATAAGAGCTTGAATACCACTTGTAAATAAGCCAAGAAACATAACGGGTATAGGAACTAATGAAGGTACTAAAGAAACAAGAACAACAACTACTAATTCATCAGCCAATATATTCCCGAAAAGTCGAAAACTAAGAGATAAGGGTTTTGTGAAATCTTCTAGGATATTTATTGGTAAAAGAATTGGAGTTGGTTGAATGTATTTTTTGAAATAACCCAATCCTTTTTTGGTAAGACCTGCATAAAAATATGCTACTGACGTGGGTAAAGCTAAAGCAACAGTAGTATTTATATCATTCGTGGGCGCAGCTAACTCCCCGTGAGGTAACTGTATGATTTTCCAAGGTAAAAGAGCACCTGACCAGTTAGAAACAAAAATAAATAGGAACATAGTTCCAATAAAGGGAACCCAAGGACCATATTCTTCTCCAATTTGGGCTTTGCTCAAATCTCGAATAAATTCAAGGACATATTCGAAGAAATTCTGACCACCGCTCGGAATGGTTTGTGGATTCCGAACAGCTATGATGACTGAACCTAATAAGATAGCAATTACGACCCAAGAAGTGATAAGTACTTGGGCATGTATTTGTAAAGCCCCTATTTGCCAATATAAATGTTGGCCTACTTCTACACCCGATATATCATATAATCCTTTGAGTGTTTTAATGGAACACGGTATAACATTCATATTGTCCTCTGATAGAAATCGAACTTCAAAAAAAGAATTATTTTGATTCAACCATCTCTTTATGAACTCACCTACTTTAATGATAAATCGATCATTTCCAAGTAATCACATACGATCTATATCCAAAGTACTTTTGTTTATTTATCTCTTTTAAAAAGTTCAAGAATAGTAAATCACTACAAGAAAAAATGCTATTTGCGACACATATATTTGCTGACACAAATTGCAACCATTTGTGACAAAAAAACAAAAATGTTGCAAATTTAACCAAATTACGTCACAAAAAAATGACCATGCAAAAATGTCGCCAATTTTGTCGCAAAAGTTTTGTACCTACCATGTAATGGTTTGCGACACAGGTTGCGACACCGGTTGCAACACATTATTTGCAATGATCTATTGGCGTCGCAAATGTTATCGCAAATGTTGGCACTTAACATGCAATTGGTTTGCGACATAGATTGCGACACATTATTTGCAACGATTTTTTGGCATCGCAAACCGTAGTCGCAAACTTTGTCGCACATGAAATTGGTTTTGCGACACGACTATGACACATCGATTTGCAACGATAAATTATTGTCGCAAAAATGTGTCGCAAATTTTAATAATAAAAAAATATTTCTCCCATTCAAAAAAAGGTAAGTTTTTGGTTTATGGGAAAATGCAAGAGAAGTCCTCCAAGCCCTTAACCTCTACTCTTCTTCATTTTTCTTCACAAGTTTTTTTAGATTTCTTGAGGTATTAGAGCCTCCAAAAACCTTATTCTTGGTGATTTAAGTTGGTATGTCTCTCTCTCTCTCTCTCTCTCTCTCTCTCTCTCTCTCCTCCCCTTTCTCTTTTGAATTTGCTTTTAGGGTTTCATTTAGTGTTTATAGTAAATTTGTGATGATTATAGTTATGAATGTTCTATTAATCGACTTATGTTATATATTATTGTTTCAAATTAGTGATGATTATAGTATTACTGTTTTAGTTTGGATCATTTGTCGATTTTACAAGAGTTGGAAAAACTGGGCTGAAGTTTATGACGGTTTTTTTGCAATATTTTTACGACATGACTGCTTTTTGTGTCGTAGAATTCAGCAAAAATGTGTCACAAAAATTTTTCTCACTCAGCATATTACCCTACTTAGTTATATTTGAAAAAAATATTTTTTTGATTTCAGGAACAATGTCTTTAAGAGAATCAAGGAAATGGATGTATAACAAGAATTTGCCCGGTTATGGTGCCCTAAATGATGAATTTATTGCGGGTGTAACTGAATTCATTAAATATGCAAGTTCACAACCTGAGCAAATGGATGGGTCGTTAATAAGGTGCCCATGTAAGAAGTGTGATAATTTGAAATTTTTTAGCCCGGATGAAGTGATGCTTTACCTTTGTCGCAAAGGATTCACAGCCAATTATTTCAACTGGGCATGTCATGGAGAGAAAATGTGGCATGAAGAAGAACAATTTGTGGTTAATCAATTGCCACAACAAACTAATTGGTGGGATCAAGGATTTAGAAATTTTGAAGACACAGGTTGTAGCTTTGCTGCACATTCGGACTTTGATGATGATGCTAGTAATTATTGTCATGAAAATCCATCTGTACTGCATGATGAAGCTGGCCCAAGTATACAAGAACCACGTGAAGATGCAAAACCATATGTTGATGAGGTAGTTCGTAGTCCTCAATGTGATGATACAACAGATTTGTGTGACAGTTTCATTGGTTTGCTAAAAGATGTTGATAAACCTCTATATGATGGATGTGAAACTTATACGCAGTTATCTCTGGTTGCTAAAATGCTAAGCATGAAGTTTGAATACAACCAATCTGAGAATCACTTTAATGAGAATGCTACAGTGTTTAAGAACTCACTGCCTCGTGAAAACACATTGCCTGAGGATATTTTTATGGTTATAAAAGGTTACTACGTGACTTGGGTCTGCTTGTGGTAAAAATTGATGCTTGTAGAGATGGATGCATGTTGTTTTGGAAAAGTGATGAACATGAGCAATTTTGTAAGTTTTGTAAGTTGCCAAGGTATAAGCAAAGGGAAGGGACACTTAATAACCCTATGCATAAAAGGGTTGCATATGCTATATTGAGGTACTTGCCATTAACTCCAAGGTTGCATAGGTTATATGCTTCAAAGGTAACGACACCGCAT
Source organism: Dioscorea cayenensis subsp. rotundata (assembly GCF_009730915.1). Lineage (NCBI taxonomy): Eukaryota > Viridiplantae > Streptophyta > Magnoliopsida > Dioscoreales > Dioscoreaceae > Dioscorea > Dioscorea cayenensis. Next base: position 61,784 of record NW_024087507.1, on the reverse strand, counting down.
ATGACATTTCATGCTACTCATGAAACAAATCAAGGGGTCATGTGTCATCCTTCTGATGCAGAGGCATGGAAACATTTTGATAGAACTCATCCCCTATTTGCTTCAGAACCTCGTAACATTCGGTTAGGCCTTTGTGCTGATGGGTTTTCCCCTCACAGTCAATATGGGCAAGCTTATTCATGTTGGCTAGTCATTACTACACCTTACAATCTTCCTCCAGGGATGTGCATGAAGAACCCTTATATGTTTTTATCTTTAATCTGTCCGGGGCCTAAAAATCCGAAGAAGAATATAGATGTCTTTTTACAGCCCTTGATTGAGGAGTTGAAGCATTTGTGGGAGGTTGGTGTTGAAACTTATGATATCAACTTAGGTAAAAATTTTAACATGAGAGCTGCACTTTTGTGGACCATTAATGATTTTCCTTCTTATGGAATGCTTTCTGGATAGAGTACCTCTGGTTTGCTTGGGTGCCTGATATGCATGGAGAAGTCTAAAGCTTTCTATCTACATCATGGTAAAAAAGTCAGCTACTTCGATTGTCACAGGTAATTTTTACCAATGAATCATTCATATAGAAGGGATAAGTCATCTTTCATTCGAGGTAGAGCAGAAATGAGTTGTCCACCTCCAAGATTGACAGGAGATGAGATTTGGAACCGTGTGTCACAATATAAAACTGTCAATGAGGATCCTCGAGGTAAGACCCCTCACTATGGCAACAATCACAAATGGAATAAAAAAAGTATTTTTTGGGAATTACCATATTGGAGGGCTAACATGATTCGACACAATCTTGATGTTATGCACATTGAAAAAAATGTGTTTGATAATATCATGGACACAATATTTGATGTACCTGGAAAAACTAAGGATAATTTGAATGCACGGAAAGATCTTCATATTCTCTGTGATCGTCCTGAACTTGATGTTCCTATTGACAATACAGTGCCTCGTAAGCCAAAGGCAAAGTACACATTGACAAGAAATGAAAAAGTTAAGATTTGCAGTTGGGTGAGGGCTTTAAGGTTTCCCGATGGCTATGCATCAAATCTTGGTAGATGTGTTGACATTAATGAATGTCGGTTGAAAAATATGAAGAGTCACGATTGTCACATGTTCATGCAAAGGCTCATTCCGATTGCATATAGAGAAATATTACCTGATTTCATATGGTCTACATTAACTGAAGTGACTTTGCTCTTTCAGATCATATGCTCTACACTGCTTGATTTGCAAAAGCTTGAGGAATTGTAGAAAATTGTGGCTATATTGTTATGCAACTTGGAAAAAAAATTTCCTCCAATGTTCTTTGATTCCATGGAACATCTACTTATTCACTTGACATATGAAGCAATAATTGGGGGCCCTATTCAATATAGATGGATGTATCCTTTTGGAAGGTAATATTTTTCTCATATTTTCTAGAGTTAATGTATGTGTTTATGTTATCAATTTAATTATTCAAGCTCATAGATTAATTCGAATTATATATATAAACATATATTAGGTTCCTTCATGGTCTAAAGAAAAAGTGAAGAATAAAGCTCATGTGGAAGGTTCGATATGTGAAGCTTACATTGTTGAAGAGATGTCATTCTTTGCAAACCATTTCTTTGAAAAAGATGTTCCACCTTACAAGAGAATGAGAGTTGGAAGAAATGAAGAGGGTGTCGATAAGAACATTCTACCTTGCTCTATCTTCAACTATCCAATTCGAGGTCAAGGCCGAATGACGTGAAAAGATGGCTATCTCAAGAAGAGTTACATGCAGACACATACATACATATTACAAAATTGTGAAGAAGCTCAACCAATTTACCAGTATGTTTAGTGTCATACGTGATTTTATGAGTTCAAATGAATATGCATGTTAATTAAATATCATAACTAATACTGTTTTTTTTTATTTTTGTAGGATGTTTGTCACACACCTTCAACACTTAGATGCCACACTCATTGAAAAAAATGGTTGATCTACATTTTTACCGAATGGTTTATTGGTTATGTGAGTTTCTTAGATATTTTTTTCTTATTGCATACTTCCTTATTCAATAACGAAATATATTGATATTCTTAACTTTGACTAATTTTTGGTAGTATCACTTTAGGGTTCAAAAACCCGGATAATCAAGTTACTCGATCAATTGTTGCTCGACTCTTGCATGGGGTCCAGCTGGTCAAGTCAAAAACTTGGTCAGGTTGCTTTTATAAATGGTTATAACTTCCACACTCTTGGACATGGTGAAAAATAAGTCAACTATGAATAGTGGTGTATGCGTCCAAAGTTTTAGTGGTGATTTTTATGGCTTATTGGAAGAAATAATTCAGTTTGGAGTTTCCAAGTAGCACACCAAAAATTTGTTGTCCTCTTCAAGTGTCGATGGTTTGATCCAATACATGGAAAGAAGGTTCACCGCAAGTATGGTATGGTCGACATTAATAGAAAGCGTTTTTTTACACAAAGTATGACCCCTTTATCTTAGCACAACAGAGCGATTCAAGTGTATTATTCTGAATATCCAAGTTTGAAACGAGATAAAAGCTGATTGGATGGTCGTATGCAAAAACAAAAAGCAAGAAGAACAATTGAGGCACAATGGCAAGAAAGGGATATCCCACCCTACCAAATGGATGAAGTTGAAGTTAGACATGATGTTACTACATTTGATGTTCTTCCATCATTACATAATAATTTGAATGGTATTGATCTCTTTGTTGACCTATCCGATGTTGTAGACCTAACATCTCAAAGTAGTCAGCCAATTCTTACAACTATGATGGAAGAAGAAAAAAATGAAAACAGATGAAGAAGAAGACAAAAAAATGAAGAAGAAGAAGAAGAAGAAGATGTGGAGGATGAGGAAAAATGACAATGAAGATGAATTATTATTTTAGACCCTAATATGTAAGTTACATTATTTATGAATTTAGTTTATCGTTTTTGTCTTGTATTAACAAATGCATTATATTCTATAACTTATTTTTGGTGGACTGATTTATAGTTTGCCAATGTATATTTCTTGCCTAACTTGCATTTGATATGACTTCTTGTTTTTTCTTTTCTTGCAAGGGTAGATGATGGGTGCAAGAACTCTCTAATTTCTTGTACATGGCAATGATGATTGTAAGAATTCTATGACAATGCATCGAGGCATGCTTTTATGGTATGACCTCGAATCAACGGGTGTACTAGCGGAGCAATGGAAGGGGCAATAGTTCCCTTAACTTTGCAGCCAGCAAGCATCTCGTTTTGTTTTAGGAGTACCAACATTTATTAACATATAATTGCCAATGAAAATGCAATACTTTTGTGATTCTTATCACACGAGCCATGTCAACACTTTTTGCCGCACGATGCAATGGTTTCGGAGTCAAAAAACTGTTAATTTTATTGAAAAGACGCAGAAGCCTGATGGTTCATGGTTTGGAGTTTTTTCTTTCTTTAATCTTCTTTGTTTTATCTTGGGCACTTTTACCTGTTTTATTTTATTTTATTTTTACTTTGATTGAGGAAAGGTTTTTATTTGGGAATCACCCATTTTTCTTAAACCTGAACAGGTATACACAAATCTTGAGGGTAACCAACCACATGCAGTCAACACTGGATGGGCCATGTTAACTCTTATTGAAGCTGGACAGGTTTGTTTTATTGAACTTGTAACCCATTTAATCTTTTGGTCTACGATAAATATTTTTAAATTATTTATGAATGATTAAAATATTTCACCGTTGTTCTCTATCCAAACACTAGTTTAAATAAAATCACTCCCATCACTGAAATTAGGAGCTAATTATGTGAAAATGAATAATGGGGTCTATTTGTGTTGTCTTTGTGTGAGATATTAAATGGGAAAGGGGGCATTCTCAGTTGCAATTAGAAAACTCCAAATAATGGATTAATTTAGTGATAATTAAGCAAAACAAGAAGGTGGAGATGGTGGAATGCACAAGATAGCATTTTATAATAAATTATAGATCTTCTATTTATTTATTTATTGTATTCTCCTTTCTGTTGCCAATGCATTCAATCTCTTTCCACTTTTCCACCTTCCAGTTTGCCATCAGTAATATTTTATTTTATGACTAGTTGAACTTGCTTTGGTGACAGGTTGTTTTCATGCTCTCACTCTCACACTAAGTAGGGACCAAGGAGTGAATTTTTTTTTTAATTAAGATTGTTAATTTTTTTAAAAAATGGATGCACACTGATTCATGAAAATAAATTATCATTGGAACTTGGAAGGACTCAATGGATTGGTTTTAGTTTATATATATGTAGGTTTAAGACTAGTTAAAATCCAAAAGGGTAGCTATGATGCATATCTTTAAATATTCATGCAGTTTCTACTTTTATTTTTTTTAATAAACTAGTTGTTTATCTTATTTATTTATTTATTTATTTATTTTAAAGATAATAAATCAACCACTCTCTCTCTTCATCCAATCCATTCTACCATCCATCACTTCCCTTGAAACCCTAGCTGAGAAGAGCCGTCCTTTTTCCATCAATCCATTTCTTCTCTTGAAACCCTATCTGAGAAGAGCATCCCATTTTCCTAGCAATGAAACCCTATCTGAAAAGATCAAGGTGAGCTACGACGATGAGGGTTTCCATGGCGTTTGTACGAGGCCACGGTTGCTCGCCTCCTGAACGGAAGCCTCCGCTTGTCGATCATATACACCTCGCTTCTCCGACACCGACCCACACTGCTCCAAGGGTTTGAACCTTAGCATTCGAGTCCCGGAGAATCGCTGAGCTTCTCGACACTGTTGCACAGGCCGCTTCCGCCCGTGGCCGCGAGCTGGACCTGGAGCTATGGATTGCGCGTCGATAGCGCTCCCTTTTTGTGGATTTCTCTCGCAGCTGGCCCAGGGTCGATCTTACGCTGTCTTTGAGCACGATTTTTTCTTTTTCTTTTTTGGTTATGCTGATTTTGGGGATTTTTTGTTCTCTTTTTCAGTGCAGGAAAGAACTGAGTGATTTATCACGATAACAAAAAAGTTTGAACGACTTCAAATCTTTCAATACAATAATTCCTTTTTCTTAACAAAGCAACAATTTGATGCATAAGAGTTTTGAGTTAGTTAATTTGCATGCCTATTAAATTATGGTTCTAGGACTAGTAGTTCCAGTGATTGGCTTCACTCTCTCAAATTGTTTCTTATTATTAAGAAAAGGTAACAAAGATGAACAACGAGCTTGTTTTATAGCAATAGTAATTAATCACTGTTGTTTCAAGGTCAATCTATTGACAAATCTAGATAATAATTTTCCCTATTCACAAATAAAATGACTAATTGAACTCATGTTTCTATAATTGATTGAATCCTCCAACCCAATTGGCGGCAAACGGCTATGAAACATCGCTTGGATTTACGAAAAGGTTGCTTGGATTTATCAATGTGTTATTTGTTTATTCCTTATCTCAAAAATTCTATTCTTTACTCTTTTTAGATCCGACCAGATAGCATTGGATTATATATGTTATTATAGTGTTGTATATATGTTAAGTTCTTCCTTTCCTCTCTCCTGCTCCTTGGAAAGATCGTACACATGTTCCTTTCGGTCTATTTCTTTATTTCTCCATGAATTGTATGTGTACAAAAATAGTGACGATATTTTATTAATTCTAATTGATTAGGTGTATTATGTCGACTATTTTGAGTAATATATCTTGCCCAACAATTCTTTATTGATAGAATTTCATAGACAATTGGTGCATTCCAGAATAACTCCAAGTCTGATATCCCTACCCTTGACCATGAACCTTCTTTGGATTTTGGATTGACTTAAATTCTTCTATTTTTGATATGAACCAAATATGAAGAAATGAATAAAAAAATCAATAGAAGTTACTAACTAGAAATTCAATTTCTAAAGATTTGGTTGTAAATAAATTAATATTAATTGAGTAATAATTAAGTAATACAATTGCTTTCGAACCAGCATCCTACTATCCTAATCTCAGTATTTCATTTAAGTATCTTTTTTCTCTCTTATAATTTTGTTATAATTTTATGGAGCATGAAAATTCCTGCACGCGCGTGGAAATTTCTGCAGCCCATCTTGCCGCGTGGAAAATCCACAGGCGGCGTGAGGGCATGTGACAAACGCGATCTAAGGCCTACAAAAAGCCGTTTTGCCCTATTCTTTTCGCATCTTTTGTGCGGCTCTTGAGGGGTGAGACGGCTAGGGGTTTGGAGAGGAGGTCTTTTGCGGCTTTGGAGGTGCTTCGTCACCAACTTTGATCGATTCCTCCTCCATTATAGCATCAAGGAAGCCACCGGTGAACCTAGCTTCGGAGTGGGTCCTTCAAGACGTTGAAGCTCTCCATCAAAGCCATCAGTTCATATATAAGGGGGTTTATTTCTATGGTTTTTAATGTACTTTCATTCATTGATGGTGTGTTTTTGTATGTTGCTCCATGGAGGGCTAAAAACCCTAGAGGGTATTTGGGCTTGTGAACCCTAGGATTCTCATGTTTTTGTGGATTTGCTTTTGTGTTTCTATTTAATCCGAGTTTGATTAAGTTTCATTCTTTATTGTTTAATGCTTGCTTGCCTTATTGATCTTATGGTTATTTGGTTTGCATGATTTGTTGCCTTGGTGGGAGAGAGATCTCCATTAGGGTTAGAACCTCAAGATTGAAGAGGGTTGAGAGGGTGAGTCATGAGATAGTGAAGTGTCCCCTTTCCCCTCCGATTGGTGTATTCTATCTTCATTCCCTAAGCTCTATGCAACCATATTTGGTGGGAGGCGTGAGATTGCTCGATTTCTCCGCCGGGACCTTGTAGGGGGTTAGGATCCTTCACGGGGAATTAGGGTTGGATCAATCTTTAGGGAATTGGATACAGCTTTGGGAATCCCTAGAGTGCTTTTGCGGTCATATGTGGTGTGAGGTGTTGAGATTGAGCGATTTCTCCACGGGACCTCGTAGGGGGACTAGTATCGGTGATCTAGAGATAGACCCGATTATGTTTGGATTTCCACGACTTAACTTACTCATCATAGAAACACTTTGCTTATCCGTTACCTAATACCGAATCCTAGGGGAGCATTGCTCGAATACCCCACTTTTATCGATTGAGATTCTCCTTCCATTTTAACCTTGCATATTCGTCTCCGGTGTTCATCTCTTCACATTAGATCACCACACTATCCCATTATCATTAGGCTAGATAGCAGAGAAGAAGTTAGTACTAGTAGCCTTGTTCCCTGTGGATTCGACTACCCGACTCACCGGGTATTTATTACTGACACCCGTGCACTTGCGGTACACACGCATATTCGGACGTGTCGATAGCATACTCATTTTAAGTACAAAATGTCACAAGTCCAATTCCTGTCATCCCTACTATATGTATATGTATGCAAGGTGTATTGGAGTATGAAAAATTTTTTTCTATACAGTCGTATATCCTATCATAAGAAAGCGCTCTTAGTTCAGTTCGGTAGAACGGCGGTCTCTAAACCCAATGTCATAGGTTCAAATCCTACAGAGCATGATTTTGTTTATCTTATGTCGAATCACAATGTGTAAAGTAAGTTAATTCTTAAAAATTTGAATTACAATTTGAATTTGACTTCTTCTTTGCAATAGGTCTTCCTTTTCTGATCCATGCAACACATGTAATGTCTTTTTTGTCGGTACGCCTTGCAATTTGCACTTGAACTCCTTTTGTATTCATTTGTTCAGTTAATTTAGTAGCCTTTTCATTGCCTTTCAAAGCAAAACTTTAATTTTTTAATTATAAAGCTATATATTATGCAAGAATATTTGCTTGTTCATAAGGTTTTTCAACTCTTGTGATAGCAATCTTGAGTCTGCGATTCGAAAAATGAAACTCTTTTTGCACATTTATCTGTAATTCTTCAATTCCTCGTGTTCGTCCTTCTATTAACAAATTCGGGAATCCAATGTGGATTATGACCTGAATCAAATCAATTCTTTTTTTTATTCTTATACGTGCAATTCCTTCGAAACCTGAGGATATTCTCCTATTTTTTTGTATATAGTTCTTGATACTATTTCGTATTTTTTCATCTTCCTGTAGACCCATGGAAAAATTTCTTGGTTGTGCGAACCAAAAGGAATGATGACTTTGAGTTGTACCAAGTCTGAAACCGAGTGGATTTATTTTTTGTCCCATATTTTTTTCTATTATCTTTCCATCCATATTTTTTTCTAAATAGAAATCTAAATCTTAGATCTTAGATTCATTTAAAAACGACTTAGATTTATCCTTCAATACAATTGTTATATGACAAGTAGGTTTTTTTATAGGATAACTACGCCCTTGAGCTCTAGGTCTTAACTTTTTCACAATAGTACCGCCATTGACTTCGGCCTTACTAATGAATAAATCAGCTTTGTTCAAACCTATGAAAAAAGGAACGGCTTGAATAGAATCCATTAATATAACTGAAAATATTGTTAAAATACTTCTACGTGAAGGTTTTACTAAAAACGTTTGAAAACATCAGGAAAATTATAGGTTTTTCTTGATTTCAACGCTAAGACATTGAAGGACTAGTAAAAGAGTATATAGAACTATTTTAAATTGTATTAACCAACCTCGTCTACAAATCTATTCCAACTATCAATTATTTTTTAATATTTTAAGTGGAATAAGGATTGTAATTCTTTCTACCTCTCAAGGTATAATAATAGATCTAGAAGCTTGACAAAAAATAATTAGTGGAGAAATATTGTGTTATATATGGTGATCCTCCTCTGAAATCCTAATTTGAGCTCTAAATTCCACTTGAAAATAAGGGCTATCTATTTGACATGCACCAAGCGTTTGATTCGAGACTAAATCAACTTGAATCAAGGATGGTGGACTATTCTTGGTGGTGTTGTGGAAGATCATTGGAGCATCATTGAAGCCATTAAGGTGTGTTCTTGGTGGCATTTGTGGAAGATCGGTGGGAGATTCACAACACTCCAAGGTGGCGAGCAAAGAAGGGGGTTTTCAATGTTTTCATTTACTTTTCCCACATTGATTAGATTTTATGAGTGTTATCCTTTAATTGAGAACTAACTTGTTGGTGTTTGGGCATGGATGAAACCTAGAGTTTACATTTTTAATTAACATTTGTAGTTGACTTTGGAGCTTTTACATTAGCTGATTGATTGCAATTTATTGACCTTGAGTTCAATTATGTGTTATAATTGATTTTAATTATATTGTAGTGAAAGCCCAGAATTCATGATTAATGTACTTTTTGTGATGAATCTAAAGATCCACCTAATATAGACATATCGCAATTGAAGGGGGTTACGAGTCTGCATAAAAATAGGGTACTTTGGACTTGAGATTTTTTCCTCCATTATCCTCTCAAGTGAGTTGATATATGATTCTGAGTGCATTACAATTATAGAGAGCAAGTATTAGGAAGATATTCCATGCTAGATTTGTATGGGATTAGGGTCAATAGCCTCGAGAGAGAGATTGACTATTCAATGAATCCTTGCTATCTCTAGATAGAATTCATTGAGCGTAATGCAGTCTTAGGGTAGTCTATATCAGCAGCATATGGGATTAATTATTGATTACCTTGGAAAAGGGGCAATATGAATTAGGAAATCTCTCGCTCAACTAAATTGTAAGACCTTGTACAAACTTGTCCAAGACTTAACAACCCCTTGAGAAAGCCTATGCCCAAACACCCTTCTTTCATGTTTGTTTTGTCGTATTTCTACTTGTGTTATCTAATTCTTAGTTTTAACTCTAGATTCACAACCCACATGTTTATTTAGGTTAATTGACGGCACTAGAATTAGTAATAGTGTTCTCTAGTTCCTCGTGGATCAACAACCCTGCTTCATAGCACTCTATACTACTTGATCGGCACGTGCACTTGTCTAGAATAGGTGGCTTTAATCCCTCTCAAGTTTTTTATACGATTGCAGGGGAACTTATAGATATTAGGAACATTTATTTTATTACATTAAATTAGCCATTTCCTTTTTTTTTTCTTTGCGCTTTTTACTTTCTTCTTTTATTCATTCGGGCTTGTGTTTTCTTGTTCATTTTCAGTGCATACCAAAGAGTAAGTCATCAAGGATTATGGAAAACAATGTCAATGTCAAACTACTGATTGGAACAAGACTACAGATGCCATTATTGAGACAAGGTCATTGATAGTAAGAGTTGATGAAGAACATTTTGGTGCCATGGCAGAGTGGGAAGATTATGAGAGGACTTTATTTGATTATGCTAAGCCAATATTGAACGAATTTTAGTCAGGTATCATCAGACAACCTGCAGTAGCCAAGAACTTTATGTCGAAGCTTGCCTTTATTTAGATGGTACAACAATTGGTTCAATTTCGTGTGCTACCAGATGAAGACATAAACTAAGCACTTCTTGGGAGGAACCCCAAGAATTTTTCATATTTTTATCATAATTTTATTTGTTAGTTTATAGTTATTTGTTTTCATGTGTTTGTTTCATATGTGCCACATTTTCTTTCTTGAGTAGGAAGCATGTGTGAAGTTCATAGTACTCATTGTATACTTTCCATGCTATATCTTGTATTTGGAGATTCGTGTAGGAATAAGGGGAACACTTTCATTTATCAAGGCTTCTTATGGGCTACTCAAGCTTGTAAACTAAGCCGTGATACCTCGATAGAATAGGTTATGAGCAACATTACGCTCATAACCCACCCCACAAGGTGAAATTATAGAGCCTTGCAAGTGCATTTATGGTCCACAAGTCCTAGAGGAACAAATTGTTGAGGTACTTTTATGGGTGGCTAATGTATATAAGATGGTAGTCAGGATTATCCAGAGAGCATTATGGGTAGACTAAAAAATCCTTACGGCCTATAACTTTCAGTATGAACTTCAATGGGGACTTTATAGGCTAATTTTATGCAAGTAAGGCCACCATAAAGGCTATCCTTAGAGCCTTACATCCCGCTTCATTGTGTCCCTTACCACATGTAACCTAGTGCTTGTAACCTAGGGCATCTTAACGGGCACCTATGCAGGTAAGGATGATTGTAAGAGGGTAACCAAAGAGCCTTACAAACCATTATCCAAGACCTCGTGATCGTAACCTAGGTTGCAAAAGAGATGGAACCCTTACAAGGGACTTAATGCCGTAAGCACCCCATATGAAGCAGATATAGAATCTTACAGTCATTGCTTAAGATTGTAAGACGCTCATAAGAAGCTAGGGTTTAAGGCACTGCTAGTAGCCTTTCGGCATTTAAATTTATTTTTCTCCCTCATTTCTCATTGCCAATGATCCATTCCACTCCCATTTTCTTTCCCTTATCCTCAATTCTCAATTCTTTATGGAATAACTTGTGTTGAATGCGGTGAAATGATTTAGAATATGTTTTAGGGTGTCATAAAATTAGTTTTGAATGCATGACTGTAGAATTATTTTGCTCCGTTTAGGAAGAGAACCTAGGCTGATCAAACGGCTAGATAGAGTGAGGAACGTGTACAAGAGATGTCCTTACAGCATGAGCTCCAGACTTAGAGCCATAAGGTTTGCTGTAAAAACATAATCCCCTAGGCTTACAGCCGTCGGTCACCTTGCTTGCAAACCATAAGCGGTACTATTTCAAAAAAATATGTATTTTGTTAAACTGAATTTCCATATTTCTCTTCTACAGGATGACCTGTGAAAGGAGGACCACAACTGGCCGATCTAAGAGGAAAAGGACTGAGGCTACTACCTCTAGGACTAGAGATCATGGGTTTCTCCACACCACCTACAGTGCCATCTGCATCTACTTTTTTTGCCCCATGCGTTCGAGAGCGATGCACCCACTTGACAATGAAGCGGTTTGGCTAGTCCCGCATTGTGGACTAGCAAGTTCTCGCACAGTTGGCGCTAGAGGATGAGGTGTGAGGGATGATACAATCTGGTGGATGAAGCCACTTCTTTTCTATTGAGGAGTTGACTTACACGGTGCTACCTTGGAGGTTCTCAACACATTTGAGTTAGATCAAAACCTAATGGGATTTGATTAGTTTGGGGATATATGATTCCAACTCTTTAGCTAGCCTCCAAGTTAGAGCTTTAAGAATTTTGATCTACTTGTTATACGACATTGACTTCACAGTATAAGTAGTTACTTATCGACTTCCTACCAGGGTCACTATAGCCGGAGTTTGGCTTTGTGTTAGTAGGGGGCAAACCTATGAGGCAGGTCTAAACAAGGCCTCGTGTTTGCTCTGACAAATCCATAGGTATGTACATGCAATCATGAGCGACCCTTTTGTAGGACAAGCAAACAGTGCAGGAGTGGTGTAGTGGCAGGAGCTTCTTTTCTTGCATAGTATGATTGAGTGTCGTCTCATCCAATTGGGTTATGTGCTAGCAGATGTCATTGGACACCAATGGCAGCACACCTACCTCTGTGCCATCTTTGTTGGCCCATACATCACACGATTCATCGGGGAGATGGTTCTAGTAGACAAACTCAAGTGGCAGGAGGCCGTTGGTAGTACATTAACACTTGGGTCGATATCCAATGCTTTATAGGGATGACTTTGCACAAAGGTTCCCACTATATCATCTCCCCAACACCACCAATCAGCCAGCCTATCGAGGTGAGGATGGCTCACAAGATGAGTCAAATGACAATGACTCATCATTGTGGTCACCCACCACATTACCTACAAACCATGGAGGGTCATATTGAGGCGCTGTGAGCTGAGCAACATGAGTATAGTATGGACTAGTAGATGCTTATGGCGTCCTAAGCACAAATCGAGGCCAACCTTGGTTGTGCTCTGGATCTTTTGGTTAGCCTTGTTTTGTCTCCAATAACATCAACTCCACCACCAACTCCTCACTTCCCGACTGACTCTATGCCACCATCCGACACTGTTAAGCCTTTGTTTCTTATTTTTTTGTCATTTCCATTTGTACTTTTTATTTTTATCTTTATTGTATTCATCTTTCGTACCAAGGTATTTCATTTTTGAACTATTTGTGGATTTTTACTTTATTTTTCTGTTATTTTATTTTATTGAGTGATAACACACTTTTTTTGTTTCACAGGATAAGTGAGCACAACCCCAACCCTTCCAAATTAAAGTGGATATTCACTCAGTCTTTTTTGCCCTTGACTGTATCCCTACCACTTGATGCAATATGAATGCACCATGGGCAGTTCATGAGCTTTGTCAATTTCATTTTAACCAGGGAAGTACTCATCTTCCTCCTACCTCCCATATATTTTACGTTGTTCACCCATTTATGCTGTCTTACACACATTAAGTACAATGTATGATTTTAAGTGTGGGGGAGGGGTTTAGGATTATGTAATTCTTTTACATGCCAATTGACAACGCCCCTTGCGTATATCCCGCAAGTGCACAGGTTTGTCGAAGTAATAAATCTCAGATGAGTAGGTATCGTATCCACGTAGAGTAGGGAATAAAAATACTTGAATTGTTTCTTAACTAAGCGAAAAGTGAATGATAGTTGTGTAACAAGATGTAATGTAAACAAAAGTAAAAGAGACAAGAGAGAAAGTACAAGTAATGGGGAGGTAAGGCAATCGATATAAATGGGGTACCCGGATATTTTTTCACCTAGGACAATCGTTTCAAGTGCGAAAACCCTCTAATATGCTTTCTAACTAATGCATTAATCAGTCGTGGAGATCCTTCAATACATGATCCCAAATCTAAGGTCAACCATGCCTAACTCTATACATGTCTCGAAGGAAAAATTGAACAATCTCTCAACCTCGCACTCTTATAGAATCGCAATGAGTTCTAGGGATTCCAAGTGATAAATCCTCTTCCTAGATGTAGACCTAACCCTTTGGTCCAGGTGAAAGGTCCATAGTCACAATTAAGCCCTAGGTGCTAAAATCACTTCAACACTTCATTCCGTTGCCTCTGCAACTAAGCCCCAGTGGAAAGTCATCCCTTAGCCCATTCACTCTACTATGACCGCAAAGAACTTAAGGAAATGGAGGTAGGATAAATCACACCGGAGGAGAAAGGGGACGCTCCGCTACCTCTTGACTCACCCTCTTAACCCTCTCAAATCTAGGTTTGCCTAACTCTCGTGGTGTGTCACTCACTCACAAGGGTTGCCTAAAAGAACTCTCAACCCTAGTGTCACTCTAAGAGAGTATTCAAACAATCAAGCATACAAGATTGGAACTCAATTAACACATCAATTATTGAAATCAATATAACAAGGTTTAATGAAACAAATACATCCTAGGGTTCACAAATCCAAGTACCCACTAGGGGGTTTAGCTCTCCATGGAGCTAGTTACAATCAATGAAATTGAATGTAAAAACAAGTAATCCATAGAAAACCCCTCGGTAGTTGTGACGATGGTCTTATGGAGAAGCCTCTACTCGTCCAAGGGTCCCTTTGTCCAGCCTAGGATACATCTCGCCGGATCGGTGCCGACGAAAGCTCTCCCACTAACCTTCTACCAAATAGAGCGCGATCTTGGAGCCTTAGAACCTTTCCAAATCCCTGGCCAATACCTCTCCAAACCCTAGCTGCCGTCCTCTCTCAAGTTGGGGAAAAGATGGAGAAAGAATATTGAAATCGGGGCTTAAATCGGCCTTAAATAGGGCTGGAATCAGGCATCCACAAGCCCGTGTAGATTCTCCACACGGCCCGATTTCGCCACACGGCCCGTGTGGAATTTCCACACGGGCGTGGATAATATCCACACGCCCGTGTGGATTCTCTGGAATTCTCTTTTTCGGCCGGTTGTGAACAGCACCTGCTCCAATAGATTGCTACAGTGTTTGATACACTGCCCTGCTACAATATCGGCCTGAAACACTCCCGAATCCATGTTTTCATTGAGGTTATGTAAACAGGCACACATTCACGTCGTAGGTCGCTTTACTTCTTAAATAACGGTTTCATCGGTGAAGATCTTGCTATTAATGCACAAGCCGGGATACTCGAATGTGACTGCCTTTCTGCCCCTCTAAATCATTGTGCTAACTTGAATACATGGAGGTTGGCACACAATCTCGCATCTTGAGCCCGACTTATGTCTTCATGTTTGATCCTTCTCAAGATTTCGTCCAAATTGTGTATTCACGATCTACATTAGCTTTTTTCTCTAACATTCGGCTTCACAACCCTATATACATGAAAGTAACACAAATGCACACATATTAGTGCTAAAATCTGATAAAAGTAATGCTTATCATAAAGAAAGAACACTTCGCATTCTTATCACACAAGCACTTATCAAACTCCCCAACACTTAAGCTTTTGCTTGTCCTCAAGCAAAAATTAAAACATTAAGGCATAGATGAAGGAAATATTGGAAGTGATTGGCATTAGGTTTACCAAAGCATACAAAGATAGCATTTTGCAAGTAAGGGAAGTTTCAACCTTAAATACGACAAATCAATGCTCTAGCTAAAAACTTGAATAAAAAAGGATAACAAACCCGAAATCGTGTAAGTGTGTGTAAACTCGCTGAAGTCAACCCAAAGTATACTCCACAAAGTTCTAAGTAAAAGGGACTTATTTATCTACAAAAAGTAATGAAAATTTGAAAAGATGGTAGTAGCTTTACACATCCTCTAAGGTAGCCCTTTCCAAAGCGGCCGCTAAGGTAGTTTTCACACTTTTGAGGTGGTAGCTCTTTCTACCGGGATGGTAGCTTTCACTCATCCCATGAGATAGCTCTTTCACTCATTAGGGCATAACTAATATCCGACTTATGAGAGTAGCTTCATACTTCATAGGTGGTAGCTCTTTCCACCCAACAAGCACAACTAAACAATGAAACTTTTTTTTTGAATTTAACAAAAGAAACAACTATAACTAGTCCCTTTAACATCAAACTTGAGTTTCCAAAAGAGTTCAAAGAGTGAGTAGTGCAACAAGTGTGAATCGGGCAAAAATTCCTAGAAATTCAAGTATAAACTAGACCATGAGAACATTCAATGTTAAAAACTCTCCTAAACTCAAGAATACAATCATTGCAACTAAGGTGAACCGCCATTGGCTATGTGAGCATGTATAACAATCAAACTAATATAAAAGATATGTGCACTATGAAACTCCCCCACACACTTAAGTTGTATAGAAATAAAGCAATCAAGTATAGATGTGAGAGTGGCAATTGAAACAATACTCCCCTGACTCCGAGTGTTGCGTTTGATGGAGATAAATCCTTGGGAGTAAAGTTCTAATGGGTTGCGAAGCACATATGGCCCTCATTGGGGCCGTGTCCATTATTAGTTCTCAATTCCCATACTAACAAGACCATCCGCACACATACACGCCCGGGGGTGGGAGGGGAGGGGAGGGGGGTTCGAGTAAAAGCTCAATAAAAACAAAAAAACAACTCGAGTATATATAAAAGATAAGGCAATAAATACAACTCAAAACAACAAAATGAAAATGAACTCAGAAGGAAAGTCCTTTCTAAGTATACAAGTCCAAAATAACATGTGAAAGTAAAGAAACGAAAAACGAAGTCAAGTGTCGGTGTCATCAGTTGTCGGCTCTACTGGTGTTGCGGGTGATAAATCAAATGGCCTCAGTGGAAATAGTGGTGGTGATGCTGTAGGGGTCCTCGGTCTCCTGTTAAAGGGTGAGGATACATCTCGCTCTAATAGCTGCAGTACGATGTCAAAAAGCGCCGTCATCCCCACGTACTGCGCAACCTGTAAAGTCTGGACCTCCGCGAGATCGGACAGAAGCTCACCCACAGTACTCTCGAACCTCTCAAAATGATCATGAGCTCGAGAGGGAGTAAAAATGGGTACCGAATGCCATAGTGTCTCCTGCGCTGCAAGGGGTGCTCCGGTCCCTATTGGTGTAAACTGAGGCTCGGGAACCTGTCTTGAACCCTCCGCTGCATCCCTTCCACCCTCAGTGATCTCCAGGGCAGCCGTTCCTATAATGTATACTCAAGGCCCACATCTACGCACCCACAACATCATCCTAATCATATCAAACCCAAGAGGAGAAGGCACGATAGTCCTCTCTGCACCTCTGATGGCGTCCAGAAAACCCATCCCCAAGATGAGTCTAGTGACGTAGGGACCAGCGAATAATACTCCTACTCTCGCAAATTGGCCCTAATGCCTCAAGACATTGCCACTACATGCCCCAGGTAAATTGGCACATTGTAGACCATGGAGTATAAATAGAGTAGGTCCTGCCTGCTCAAAACAACTGTGTTATCACCTTGACTGTACACAGACCTGCTGAGGACTGAGTGTAAGTATCTGTAGCTCAGTCGAGATAGGCTGGTGCCCTTGGACACTCTTGGTTTGTAGTGCCTATGCCCACACAAAACTTGGTACGCTTGCTGAAGAGTCACTGAGCCCGGAAAATACGTTGGCAAGCGTCCATACTCCTTTGTACTTGTGTAGGTTTCATCATACAAACCCATACGAATAGTGAATACAGTGACACTCATGCAAAATGGATGTCCGAATACTCAGAACTGTATAGCATTCACTGTGTCAAATCTCCCATATAACTGATCAAACTCGAAAGACGCCAACACCTCTAGCGTCAATGCACGGAAAGCAGGCTCTTGGATAGTCAATAATCTTCTCCAGCTTTCCACTGCTAGAATCTCATCAATCTCATCAACTAGCTCATCACCCCGACGAATTTGTCTCAGCATTTTGAAATCCACAAACCGAGACTGACCAAAACTGAGAGCTAATAATCTCTCAAATGGAGCCTGATGCTCGAGATTTGAGAACTCCATGTGTATTGGCTCAGGTGGGGTCTCTCTAGGATGCTTAACTTCATGCTTCTTCGAATGAGGTGCCATATTTGCAAGAATTAACTAGAAAACAATCAACGAAGCTCTAGAAACAGTACTGCAAAATTCCACACGGGCCTGTGGAAATTATCCATGCCCATGTGGATTTGCGGGCATGAAAATCCGCTTGGTCCCACATCAATGCTCCAAGATTACAACTTAAAAATAGGTAAACGCTTTCTAAACATGCATAAACTATTATAAAGTGGAAATTGCATGCAATTCAAGACTTTTGATCTATTAAAAACAAGAATTGGTGAAGAAGAGAGGGTAAAAGGTTTACCGATAAAAATAGGTATGAAAAACTTTTAATTCGGCGTGGAAATTGACAGGAAAACCGTCTAAAACAGCGATATGTGGGATAGGAGACTGATCAAATTCGATCTTCGAGTGATTAGAAGTGAAGAAGAAGACAATTCATGAAGATTTTAAAGAAAAACTCGCGTCTCTTGGAATTCTACGCATCCACACCGGGCGCGTGAAATTACCCACGCCCGTGTGCCTCCACCAGAGAGACTCACAGGGGCAAACGCACGCCCCTGTGCGCTCTCAGGAAAACACTCAACCTCATTGAACGCAACCGCATGGGCGTGTGGAAAATACCCACACCCGTGCACCCGACCCACAGGGGCAGACGCACGCCCCTATGGCTTCTCTGTAGAACCGAGAAGAATCACTAAGTGTTTCGCACGCCCGTGCAAAAATTCCGCATGGGCGTGGACATTCATAGGTCCAACTCATAGGGGCGATCGCACGCCCCTGTGTCTTCTCGGCATGGAGGAGAACTCTGCTGTATAGATCCACACGGGCGTGTGGAAATTACCCACGCCCGTACGTTTATCAAAGGATCGCCCACAGGGGTGAGTCCACACCCCTTTGTGCTCTCGGGAAAAATTGCAAAGTCTTTGCAGGAAGACGCACGCCCGTGCGGAAATTACCCACGGGCGTGCGAAACTCACAAGTTCATTCATAGGGGCAAATCCATGCTCTTGTGCCTTCTCTGAATGAGCTTGTAGTGTAGACCCTCAGGCGTGTGTAAAATACCCATGCCCGTGTGTTTTCTCTGGATGCCGTAGAAAACTCTGCAGGCTTTGCAGAAAATTCTTGAACATGTATACACACTTAGAGCCTGCCCTACTATACAAAATACACCAGCTAAAACATGAAAAACTCGCTCAAACGACCAAATCTTCACCATATACTTTAACGGGAACAATTGCACCAAAAATCCATGAGAAAATCATAGCAATGCATTAAACTATATAGGCACCAACACTCAAAGTCTTATTCATGTAACTGCTAAATTAAAAAATAAAAAAAACTAAAAAAATAGTAAACACTTAGGTTGTCTCCCAAGAAGAGCTTGTTTAACGTCACTAAGCTTGATGTACCTTGTCTTATCTCATGAGAGTTCATAGATGAAGGTTGCCCTCTTACCCATAGCTTGAAAGAATGAAGAGCAAAGTCTCTTAAAGGTAGATGGAGAGTTATCGGGCTTGGTACCACCTAGCAATGGTTCATCCAACTTATTCAGTTCTCGCACATCCCCAACAGCCTTGGGGCATTTCCGGTGGCGTCTCCTTGCCCTCTTCATCTTCCAGAGCACCTTCTTCATGATCCCCGGAATAGATGGTACTTGTTCCTCTAGACCAAGCATCATTACTTCTTCATTGTCCACCTCTTGGTCGAACAAACCCTCGTACGTGTCCGAATTGAACATTTTCTGCATATATTCATTAATAATCTCATCAGTAGTGTCAAGAAAGTAAAGAATATCATCAAAGTCAAGAGAATGTCGTATGGCTTTGGCGAGGCGGTATGTGGGCTTATTATCTCCAACCCTCAATGTCAACTCCCCGCAGTCCATATCGATCAGTGCCATGGAAATGCGCAAGAATAGTCTCCCAAGTATCAAAGGTACATCTGCATCCTCATCGACGTCCAACATTACAAAGTCTAGAGCAAAAATGTACTTGTCCACATTGGCAAGCACGTCTTCAATGATGCCGCTCCGATGTCTCACCGTTCGGTCCGCCAATTGCAATGTCATCCGAGTAAGCCTAGGCTCTCCCAAGCCTAGCTTCTGAAAGAAAGTATACGGCATGACGTTGATACTGGCCACTAAGTACACCAATGCCATTTCTTCACCCAAATTTCCAATGTTTCATGGAATGATGAAGCTTCCTGGGTCTTTCTTCTTGTTCGGCATATTCTTTTGCAAAACTGCCAAACAAGAGACATCTAATATCACTGAAGAACTCTCCTCCAACTTTCACTTGTTGGTTACCAAGTCCTTCAAGAATTTTGCATACCTAGGCATTTAGGACAATGCCTCAACAAAGGTAATGTTGATGTGGAGTTGCTTAAACAAACTCAGGAACTTATTGTACTGTTCATCCGCTTGGTCATTTTTCAATCTAGAGGGATAAGAGATTCTTAGCCTGAAAGGTGGGGTACCATCTCCTTCTCTTTTCTTACTCCCTCCTCAACCTCTATGACCTCAGGTGCTTCTACATTGGACTTCTCACTCTGAAGCTTACCCTCAATCTCACGACCACTTCTCAAAGTGATCGCCTTCACATGCTCTCTAGGATTGGTCTTGGTATTACTCGGCAAGCTTCCTTGTGGTCTCTTAGATAGAGACTTCGCAATTTTCCCAACCTGATTCTCAAGATTGTGCGAAGAAGCGGTGTGGTTGCCAATTATAACCTCAACTGACTGAAACCTTATATCCAATGATTGTACAAATCTAGTCAAGGCCTTCTCTAAATCAGTCATTCGGGTTTCCAAGCCTGAAACTCAGTTCTTTATGTTTGGGTCTTGTTGTTGTTGGAAACCCGTTGGTGCCATGGCCTTTTGTGGTCCTTGGTTGCTCCACGAAAAATTTGGATGATTCATCCAACCCGGATTGTCGGTGTTGCTATATGGATTCCCTTGGTTCCTCACAGCATTACCCACAAAATTGACTTTCTCCACTAAAGGTGCATCGCCAATAGAGATCGGGCAGTCGGAGGGAGCATGTCCTTCACCGCATCTGGTGCAAGTAGTCATGGCCGCCACTCTATTAGAAGTTAGAAGGTCTAACTTCTTACTCAACAATTCCACTTGAGAAGCCAATGAATTTACTGCATCTATTTCATGAAGCCCCCACACCTTTTTCCTTTCCCACGCATTCCACTGATAACTACTCATGGCCATGTCTTCTACTAATTGTCAGGCTTCTTCCGGGCTTTTACTCCCCACTGTACCTCATGCGACGGCATCTAGCAATTGCCTTGTACTCAGATTCAGCCCATTATAGAAAGTCTGAATAATCATCCATTCAGGGAATCCGTGCTGTGGGCACCTCCGCAAAAGATCCTTGAAGCGCTCCCATATCTCAAACAATGACTCTAACTCCATCTGCACAAACGACAATATCTCATTGCGAAGCTGGGCCAACTTCCCCGGAGGAAAGTATCTAGCAAGAAAAGCTTCGACCATCTCGTTCCAAGTCGTGATAGAGGCCTTGGGCAAAAAATGTAGCCACTCCTTGGCTCTTCCCTTGAGAGAGAATGGGAAAGCCCTCAATCTAATAGCATTATCCGATACACCATTAATCTTCAGCATATAACAAACTTCTAAGAAGTTCTCTATATGGTTGTTTGGATCCTCATCGACCCAAACCATTAAAACGCTACCGATTGTCTGGATCAATTAGATGAATACTGGCTTCAGCTCGAAGTTCGGAGCTATAATCGGGGTCGCACAATTTTCAATTGTGTGCCTAAAACTGAGGGTCTAGCATAATCTAAAAATGTCCTCCATTGCTCATTATGTTCTGCCATATTATCGACCCTTCGACTTCTATTTTCAGCTTGATTAGATGGTTCTTGCACGTGTTCTTTTTCCCCTTCTTCTGATTGCACGTTCAAGTTCGGGATCTCCTTCAATCAATATCAAAAAGGTTCCCTCGGGTCATAACCTGGAGTCGCACCCAAAGAAAGAAAAACAAATTAGAATGATGATAGAAAAAGAAGATGTGAAATAGAATGAATGGATGAATAGTTAAGAAAATAAAGTGTAAACTATTTCTAAACGCCTACTCCCTGGCAGCGGCGCCAAAAATATGACAACGCCCCTTGCGTATGTCCCGCAAGTGCACGGGTTTGTTGAAGTAATAAATCCCATATGAGTGGGTATTGTATCCAAAGGGAGTAGGGAATAAAAAAATACTTGAATTGTTTCTTAACTAAGCGAAAAAGTGTATAATAGTTGTGTAACAAGATGTAATGTAAACAAAAAGTAAAAAGACCCAAGAGAAAAGCACAAGTAAAGCGGAGGTAAGGCAATCGATATAAATGGGGTACCCGGATATTGGTCTGCACTAGGACAATCATTTCAAGTGCAAAAACCCTCTAATATGCTTTCTAACTAATGCATTAATCGATCGTGGAGATCCTTAAATACATGATCCCAAATGTAAGGTCAACCATGCCTAACTCTATACATGTCCCGGAGGAGAAATTGAACAATCTCTTAACTTTCGCACTCGTATAGAATCTCAATGAGTTCTAGGGATTCTAAGTGATAAATCCTCTTCCTAGATGTAGACCCTAACCCTTTGGTCCGGGTGAAAGATCCCTAGTCACAATTAAGCCCTAGGTGCTAAAAATCACTTCAACACTTCACTCCGTTGCCTCTACAACTAAGCCCTAGTGGAAGGTCATCCCTTAGCCCATTCACTCTACTATGATCGCAAATAAACTTGAGGAAATGGAGGTAGGATGAATCACACGGAGGAGAAAGGGGACGCTCCGCTACCTCTTGACTCACCCTCTCGACCCTCTCAAATCTAACTTTGCCTAACTCTCGTGGTGTGTCACTCACTCACAAGTGTTGCCAAAAAAAGAACTCTCAACCCTAGTGTCACTCTAAGGGAGTATTCAAACAATCAAGCATACAATATTGGAACTCAATTAACGCATCAATTAATGAAAAGCAATATAACAAGGTTTAATGAAACAAATACATCCTAGGGTTCACAAATCCAAGTACCCACTAGGGTGTTTAGCTCTACATGGAGCTAGTTACAATCAATGAAATCGAATGTATAAACAAGTAATCCATAGAAAACCCCTCAGTAGTCGTAATGATGGTCTTGTGGAGAAGCCTCTACTCATCCAAGGGTCCCTTTGTCTGGCCTAGGATACACCTCGCCGGATCGGTGCCGACGAAAGCTCTCCCACTAATCTTCTTCTAAACGGAGAGCGATGTTGGCGCCGTAGAACCTCTCCCAATCCCTAGCCAATACCTCTCCAAACCCTAGCCGCCACCCTCTCTCAAGTTGGGGAAAAGATAAAGAAAAGAATGTTGAAATCGGGGCTGAAATCGGTATTAAATAGGGTCGAATCGGGCATCCACACGCCCTTGTGGATTCTCCACATGGCACGTGTGGAATTTCTACATGGGCGTGGATAATATCCACACGCCCGTGTGGATTCTCTAGAATTCTCTTTTTCGGCTGGCTGTGAACAATACCTGCTCCAGTAGATTACTACAGTGTTTGATACAGTGTCCTGCTACAATACCGCCCGAAACACTCCCGAATCCATGTTTTTCATCGAGGTAACGTAAGCGGGCACGCGTTTATGTTTGTAGGTCACTTTGCTTCTTCAACAACGGCTTCATCGATGAAGATCTTTGCTATTAATGCACAAGCCGGGATACTCGAATGCGACTGCCTTTTCCGCCCTCTAAATCATTGTGCTAACTTGAATACACAAAGGTTGTCACACATTCTCGCATCTTGAGCCATCTTATGTCTTCGCGTTTGATCATTCTGAAGATTTCCTCCAAATGGTGCATTCACGATCTACATTGGCTTCTTTCTCTAACATTCGGCTTCACAACCCTATATGCATGAAAGTAACATAAATGCACACATATAACCCTCTAAGTTTGATCATGTTTTTTTTTATTTCACTCTAGTCTAGATTATTTGTCCAATTTTAAGCACATAAATTTTCTATTATAGAAACTTAGACTTAACTTTGTGTACTGTTAAAGTATATTGAAATTAATCAAAATAATCTTGAAAATTTTTCAGATTTGCTAATGAATTGTTTGAAGCAGAAAATAGCTAGTGACAAAAAAAACAATCCCTTTAGATGTTAATCTACTCTTCATAAGTCAAATATCGTGTATGCACTTGTTAAAGCTACCGTCCTTTATAGAATAAGTGTAAAGAATTGCCACTTTTTAAGAAAGCCACTCTGTAGGGCCGCTAGGGAAAAGGCCATGGAAGTTGTGTGAATCTACCACTTTGAAGAAAAAAAAAGTATAAAATATGAAATTTTTGTAATACAAGTCTTATGGGTTGAAAGAAGTGAAGTAGAGAGTTGTATCTAATAAGTCCTATTTCATACATATCTTATTGATTATATTTTTGCACTTAAGTCGTCTTCAAGAGTGTTTTTTTATGGATAATTTGGTATTTAGTTTGTTCCATTTATACTCACCGGTAATGATAAGCACAATTTGGAGCTGAAGAAATGAAATTAGGAGCAAAACGGGATTCACACTTTAGAACCATATCACGATTCACGAGATTCACACTTCACAACCAAGGGGAGCTGAATAACAATGAATTTTTTTACCGAAGGGGCTTCTCTCTCGGATAACCTCCAGCGAGGCCAGCATGACAAAAAGGTTTTTTTGATAAAAAAAGAGCCCCCTGGTTTCATCACTGAATACGAATTAGGAATCTATAAGAATTTAATTCATTAAGGCCGTACTTGGAACAAGAATCACCTTTGAGTTTGAAATAAGATTTTTTTAATAAGAAAAATGGATTGAATGTTCAAACATATAATCATATTTTTTTAATAAAATAGGATAAAAGAAATTTCAGTAATATAAAAAAAGAAAAACTTTGAGAAATGTTGACAACAAAAAAATATTAACAAAAATAAATCATTGACCACTAACTATTAGCCTTAAGTATCCTAATTTTGTATGGCAATGGTATGATCATTACTGACTCCGCCAAGTCATTACCTCAATCTCTGCATATTGTCCTTGATGAATGCACTTCTTATTTGATGATACCTCACCTCAACAAACTTGAAACTTACGGCAATTTTAAGATATGAAAAGAAAATTAATTACATGACAAATAATTATATAATAAGCACCGCATTTAATAGCTAATGATATTATACCGCCTTGTAGGCAAAACTTTCTACAAAAATAACAAATGTGATAAGATCACAACATATTCAAGATGGTTTAGATAGTGTTCAAGAATTCCAAGAATTGTACAACCCTTGGCTATGTGTCACAGTAGAAAATGAAATGGAGTAGTCCAATAATTAGTGCATTTCTAGTCGCTAACAAGCAAATCAAAATACCCTAATTCATCTTTGTTTTTTCTCTTAAAGTCTTGTAGATCATTAGTCTACTACGACGATGCTATTTGTTTTCACCATTGAAGCATAATACTTGAAGAAAAGATGTCAGACTAATGAAAAATTTAATTATTTAGTGCAATGAAACAATCATTAAATCACTACACCAAAGTATGCCTTTCGCGGCATATTTAGGGCGGCGTTTTATATAAACGCCAGCAATATTTTTGCATTTTATGGCATCTTTTGAATAAAAACTCCTGGCAAATTTTTTTCACGGGCTAATAAAAAGTTTAGGGCGAGAAATTATTTCTGAGTGGCGTTTTTATTAAAAACGCCCGGTAATGTGTTTCATTGGACCGCGTTTTGGGTATTAAAAACGCCGAGAGTGTTTAGTTTTTCTCAGTAATTATAAATAAAATATTTTTATGTTGTGGCGTTTAATATGAAACGCCGGGGAGTTTATTTAATTAAGTATAGATAATATACTCTCACTCGCTCTCTCTCTCCCTCTCCATCTCCCTCTCCCTGTCTTTCTCTTTAGGCTCGTGCACCAAGGCCCAAAAAAAGCTGGCGAGCACTTAGATCATTGATCTTCACCGTGGCGAGAGAGACCTCGTGGAGCTTCACCGTGGCGGAGCATTAATTTAGATTGGCTTCATTTGTCGTCATCGTCGGCTTTCTATCATTTGGTGTATTGCTCTCATTTTTCAAAATGTAGCGTTTATCTTTCACTAATTCATGCTAATCCCTTTCTAAATCTTGTTTTTTTCACCCAATGTGCAGCTCCTCATAGATGGTTTTTCGTGTGGATGATGTAGAACGTTCTCCTTCCTGTTGTTCTTTAACAAGTGAGAGAAGTTATGCGAAGGAAATATTGTAAGTTTTGGATCCAAATTTTTAAATCCAAAACTGATCAGATGAGAATTTGTGGAGATACACGAATTTTGCTTTCTTTATTAAAGATTTTGTTAAAGCCTTTTCTACATCTTTATTTTTCAGATTGGCAAAAAGTGATCCTCTGCATATCCCATCCAAAAAGAAGAGCAAATGAAGAATTCCGAGAACCATAGCTCATCTTCGCCCTCGATTCAATACATTTGGTGTGGTATGTTTTGTTTCTTTGCTAACTGTAGATGTATGGAGTTGGAAGAAATGAACTTTAACTACAGAACTAAGGTGTTTTCCCCTATGATTTATGAAAAAAATAACTAAAGTACCAAGCATGTACGAAGCATCGGACAAATTTTTGATTGTTTTTACTCTATCCTCGGAGAGACCTCTAAGGATGATTGAGTACTGATGAAGATTAGTTGTTCGGATTGCTCGCTTTATACATAGTATTTTTTTTGAGGAAACTATAGTTTTGTCTGTTTGGCAACAACAGAAGGGGAAAAATAATGATTTGTGTAATTAGGTCTCTAAGATTAAACTTTAAGATGTGTGATCATGTAGAGAGCTATAATGATCTGTAATATGTGTCAAGCCACCAAGTATTAGAAGGAACTTCACTTAAGTATGATTCAAAAATATACGAGAAAAACATAATGTATACTTTTTTTTCTTCGAACCAAGCTTTTACATTTATGGCAATCCTTCTCATAGTGCCTAACCTTCTTAACAAAAATAATTAACACCTATCTACATGTTGTTTCTTTTTGATCCGATTGAGAAGTATCATTAGATATTTTGTTTTTTTCTTAAATTTCTTAGCTTTTTGGTTGAATCCCTTACCAACTCCTTGACATGTGAGATTAATAGAATGACCTCCCTGATTTTTTCAGTCTTGAATCCTCTTGAGTAATCTTATTGGATAATTTATTAAGATCCTACTTTTCCTTAATGGTGTTATAGTTAATTTTGGAATGGTCCATAATTAGAAGGCATTGAATTCATAATGAACTACACCAAAAAAAGGGAGGCTGAAATTTTTTTCAGTATATAGTGTTTGATGGTATTCAATTTTTGTTGGATGGTTTTGTGTTTGGTATTTGATGATATTTTTGGTGTGATTTTTCTAGGGCAATCTTAGGAATAAGGAGGATCTTGAGAAGGCTTTCTTAATGAATAAGTAAGTTAATTTATTTGGTTTTGATGTGCATTATGTATAATTATTTTGGGAGATCTGATGCATGTCATTGTTGTTTGTTTATGATTGTTGTATTGTATTTTATTTTTTGATTTTTGCCGTTGGTTTTTACTTGTTAGTTTTGGTGGATTGATGTGATTGTGATTATTTAATAGTTTGTTATTTTTTGTCTTTTCTTGATACTTTAAATCAATGAAAATAAAAACAAAAGTTTATGTAATGGTCAGTTCATTTTGGAAAGGTCTTTTCTTTTAATGGTGTTAAACAAATGTATTAAAGACTTAAGAAAAAAGCATGTAATGATGTAAGTTAGATGATGAATTATTCTTTGTGATGTTTGAATAACTATTTTATTATGTTTTTTTTTATATTATTTTGATGAATTTAATTTGATTAGGTGTCAAAGAAGATGAATTTAGTGGAATTACTTGCTAATCATTATTTCACAGCATATTTTCCTTTTTCCTCCTGTTAATGCCTCAGTTTGTTTGCTTTTTAATGATTTTACAGTGTGTTTAGTTTAAATATGTATATTACTTGATGTATAGATTTAGTCCATCTTAGTTCTATTCAATATGGACTTACTTTCTTTCTTGATTATGTCTCTATTTTTTTATGATAGTTATTAATAGTAACTAAATAGTTTTTAATTAAGTTTAAATCCTTATGTCTCTGAATAGTTTTTAAATTAAAATTAGCTTTAAGTTATATATGTACTGTATGGGACATACAATACCTATATAATTTAAAGCATGGAAGGGTTTTCTTATATAAAAAATCAATATGTAATCTTCGCTTCTCATGAAATATAATTTGTAGTATCCAATTATTAATTTGTATATATTAAGCAGAAATGAATAAGAGTTGGATGTATAAGTCAAGGTTGAGCAAAGAATATGAGAATGGAGTGGAAGAATTTCTCAAGTTTGCATTCGATAACTCAAGTCAGATGGTATGATTGTGTGCCCTTGCGTAAAGTGCGTGAATATTCATTGGAGAACCCGTGAAGTAGTGCTTGAACATTTAATATGTGATGGAATTTTTACAAGGATATACTTGTTGGTTTTTCCATGGAGAACGTGTTCCATCAAACACTTCTAATACAACAACCACTTCCAGAAATGCTTCAATTTCAGATTCTCATAATGTAACTTATCAAGTTAGGAGAGATGGCATGGAAGAATTGTTAAGGGATGCTTTTTAACATGCATCAAGTTGATCAAACGAATTTAGATGCGCAAACAAGTCCAAGGTTTTTATTTTTTTAATTTTCTTACTTTGATAAGAGAATAAATTATTTTAAAAATTGTTAGACATTTTTTTATTTTTACAAGTTGATTATGGAACTTCTAGGGTGGTAGAGCGATGAACAACTTTCGGAGGAAACTGCAAAAGTTTTACAAGTTACTCATAGAAATGAATGAAAACCTTTTTGAGGGATCAAAACATTCTAGATTGTACTTTTGCATTCGGCTTTTTCATTTGAAATGCATGTGTGGGATGACTGGAAAAGTACTCGATCTATGGATTGAATTTCTTAAAGAATTCTTTCCCTCGGCTGCGATTCCTACAAGTAGTCATGAGTCTAAGAAAGTTATCAAGGATTTGGGTCTTGGGTATGAAAAAATTCATAGTTGCCCTAATGATTGCATGCTATATTGGGAAGATAATGAACATCAATAATCTTGTTATATGTGTGGCCACTCTTGCTTTGGGTGTCGAATGATCCCAAACAATCTTTGGTTGATGATGATGGTGATATCGTTCGCAAGAGACCCAGCAAAGGTTTTTACGGTATTTTCCTTTAATACCACAATTGCGAGAGGATTTTTCATGTCTTCGAAGACTGTAGTTGATATGGTTTGGCATGCTACCGGGTCGAACAAATGATGGCTATTTGAGACACCCCAGCCGATGTCTGAGGCATGGAAATCATTTGATGCAAGATATCCAGATTTTGCTTCAGAACTACGAAATGTTAGGCTTGGGCTTTCTTCAGATGGATTTAACCCATTCCAGATTTTTAAGTACATCTTATAGTACTTGGCGATGGTTTTGATTCCTATAATTTGCCGCCATGGATTGGGATGAAGCAACCTTCTTTCATCTTATCAATGATTATTCCAGGCGACAAAGGTCCTGCAAATGATATCGACATCTACTTGCAACCTCTTATTAAAGATTTAAAAGCAATTGTGGGTTGGTCTTTAGACATTTGATGCATCAATGAAAAAGGAATTTTCAGTTGAGGGCTGCTTTATTATGGACTATTAACGATTTTTCCAGTACGCATAAATTTATCAGGGTTGGAATACCAAAGGAAAAATATGCATGTCCTTGTTGTGCGGCACAAACTTCTTCAAGATGGTTAACTAATGGGAGAAAGTTTTTGTTTCATGGCACATCGACGGTGGTTAGAAAAATGATCATCCATTCGATTACAGAAAGATATGTTTGATGGCACAGTTGAGATGCGTGGAGCTCCTCCAGCAATTTTCGGATCAAATACTTTGTTAATGTTAAAAAAATTTTGCAATTTACATATGGGAAAGGGATGAAATGTAATTTGAAGAAATCCAAATCTACTTCTACATCGGTGAAAAAGATGACATCAAGCGTCTAATGTCACGATGAGATAATGATGAGGATGGGATAGAAGAAGATGAATCACATGCGGCAGTACTATGGAAGAAGCAATCCATTTTCTTTGAATTACCTTATTGGGAGTATAAACTTTTGCGCCACAATCTTGACGTCATGCACATCGAGAAAAATATTTGTGAAAATATTGTTGGAATAATTCTTAATGTGGATGGGAA
This sequence comes from Dioscorea cayenensis subsp. rotundata, assembly GCF_009730915.1. NCBI lineage: Eukaryota > Viridiplantae > Streptophyta > Magnoliopsida > Dioscoreales > Dioscoreaceae > Dioscorea > Dioscorea cayenensis. The sequence goes on along the minus strand of NW_024087507.1, from coordinate 31,715 downwards.
CAATTTTTATTGTTGGATCGAGAAAAAGAAAATTTAGGGAGTAACATGAAAATGAAAGGGACCTGCTTAGCTGAAGCCTATTTTCCATATTAAATTTAAAGCTTGTGACACAACAACAGTATCATTTCATTGTCCTGAATTCTGTATAAATTCTAGGATTTAAGCAAGAATCCTATGCTTCAAAAAATTTAAAAACAAACCTAGTTTGTCTAGAGTTTATGGGTGGTTAGAGAAATCTGTTATCAAACTCCAAACAATACAATGGAACAAAACAAGGTGGTTCTTATAGATGCAGATCCTATTCTAAACACACAATGTACAACCTTGATTACTCACTTCAATCAGATTGAATGTTTACCAAGTAGGAGAGTGGCAATGCATGTTTGCAAGTGACTGAATGTTTTCCTTACATCATTGATGCATGACATGGTTGGTGAGAAGTGAGGAATGCACCTTTAGCTGCACTTAAATCAGATTGTATTGATGGACCTGCATTATTTCGTGTTATCTGTTAAGCACCAGCAAGAGTGTGTTTTTAGTTTTATAGCGTTTAACTGTATCATTTTTTCCTTTTTTTTTTGTAGACAAAGAAAAAACATGTGGAGATTAAAGTTGAAGGATATCAAGATGGTCCAATCTGACGATGCCGCAAAAAATGCAAGTGGATGTAATGCTGGTGCTTCAAAATCTGCTCCATCACCTGACATTACTCCACATAGCTCGATTCCATTAGTCAATGTTGATTCTACAAGGTGCTGCTCCATTACCCGACGTTACTCCACATAGCTCAAATCCATCTTCATCAGATGATTCAAACCTTAATGATGAAATTGGAACCAATAACACATGCACAAGACTAGATAATCTCCACCCAATAAATGAAGGCGTTGATTTAAATTCAAGTAATTTATGTTCTTCAACTACTTTTTAAAAAAATCACTATATTTGGATTTACTTATAACAACCAATTGGACCCAAAGCACAATTATTGGCTGCATTTCTAGGTATGCTTGCTCGATCAGGTCAACATATTGGCCTCCAATATGAGAGTTGGCATAAAGTACCAAAAGACATTGAGAGATGAACTACTTAAATTTATTGAGGTAAATTTACTTAACTGAATTGTTCAAATGTATATTATGCTTATAAATATGCAAGCATCTTTTTGTACTAATCCAAATGGTTTATAATGTTTTCATATAGTTACGATTTTTCCCTTGAAATTTCAAGAGAGTATGTGCTCAAAATCTTTGGGGAAGAAATGGAGGGATTATAAGCATGATTTGAAAAACAAAAACATTTCAAACGAGAACAAGGTCTACGGGCAAACAAGGACAAACATCCAAGTGCTACTATTCGATGGCAATGGGAACAATTAGTTGACTTTTTGGTATTCAAAGAAAAGGAGAGGTTCGAGTAAATATTTTTGCTTATTTCAATGAAAGTATCTTTTCTTTGTTATTTATAATTTAAAATGCATGTTGTATGTAGGATTCAGAAAAAAACTTGGGGTTGCTAGTAGAAAGCAACAAAAAAATATACACACACTTGTGGATCAAAGAGTTCATGAGAAAGGAAAAAGAAATGGTATGTAACTATAAACTTTTTATGTTTGTCATTCAAACTAATTTTGTGTTCAATTACTTGTAGGAGGTTAGCACAGGAAGAAAAGTAGGTCGCATAGAACTTTTTAGAGCAACCAATACGAAGAAGGATGGGTCTCACATGAATGCGGAAACAGAACAAATTATGGTAATACCTATGTTTTTAGTGTTCTTTAATCAGTTCACAATTTGTTTTAAAGTATATTATTTCTTTTAAAAATTGTTTGTTTATATAGGAGTCGGCAAATGACAAGTTAGTTGGGTGCCAAACAATAGATGAGGATATGCAAATGGTTGAGAGTGAAATTTTGACACAAGTTATTGGAAAAGAACGATGTGGTCGAGTGAGAGGCGTTGGGTTAGGTCCAACACCTAAAAGCTTTTATGGAGGCTTGACAACCCGAAAGTCTACCAACTCAAACATTCAATCAAGTGAACTTGTTGACCGACTTCATCAAATGGAACAAGAAATGCAAAAAATGAAAGACGAGCGTATGCAAGAACGAGCTCAAGTAGAACAACAAAAATACTCAATACAATGCTCTCCTTACCTTTCTACAAAAATCAGTTTTTCGGTGTTTCTATTCCCGGAATTAACAATATTGGTTCATCCTCACGAGTCCCGAGTATTATAACATTGTACGAATTATTTTTGGTTATGCCTAAGACCATATATCTTCTAATGATTTTATTTTTATTTCGAGGATAACCCTTACGCAAATCCTTAATTAATGGTATTGGTGATGCTTGGAGGACTTTAGTCATTTATATATGTGTTATGCTATGACTTTATGTGGAAGAAGAACAAGAATAACATACATTTATATTAGTTAGTGTTTATGAAACTTATTGTCTTATGATTTGAATCTCTAAAATGTGACTAGTTGTTGGAATTAAAGTTGATTAATATTAGAAATCATCAACTATTGTATATGGTTAATGGTTTTGTGTGTAAAGCAGGTATATATGTGAGTGTTATAATACCAATGGTTATTCGAGGTTTTTGTCGAGTGGAATCAATACAAAATGCCCAGGAAAAAAATCTGAATTGCTTTGCATAAATCATACAATTTTTGGTATAGTTGTTCGTGGCGTTTATATAATAAACGCCGCTAATGGAAAAAAATAAAAAAATTCTCATAATTCGAGATATCTCATGGCGTTTTTCAATGTGATCGCCGGGATAACATCGATAGATGAGTGGCATTTTAATATATAGGCACCGCGGTATGCGCTAACAATTGCCGGCGTTTATATTTATAAAGCGCCGGAAATATCCCGGTTAATGTTGAGATCGTCGACGCAATACTATCGGCGCTTATTGGTTTGAAACACCGCTAATATTGCGGCGATTTAAATTTGAAACGCCGGGATTATTCGGACGAATGTATCAACGGCATTTAGCCCGGCGTTTAAGAAAAAGCACTGGATTATAGTTAGCGACGTTTATAAGCGACGGTAAATTTAAAAAAATAAACGCGCATAAAAAGTTTACTTTGGAGTAGTGAATAGTTTTTGTTTTCCTTAAGGATAGAAAGATGAATTAATATTCCACAGAACACATATAAAGAATTAAATATAATATAATAAAAAGTAAATAATAAGTAAATAAGTTTAATAGAAATAAACTAATAATATTTTGAATTCTTAAACCCTTTTGTTATAAAGCAAAGTGTTGGCTATGGTTTCCCTAAATTGGTGATCGGATCAGGTATGGGATATGGATATATTTACATACCCCATGATAATTACCTAAAAAAACCACTTGGAAGGAAGAGGAATAAGGGCTTAACATCCAAGTCATAATTATAACCACATCATTAATACCTGAGTCTAACTTTCCATGTATTATGAAATAATTAAATGACAAAAAGTAAAGAACAAAGTCATGGAGATGATGCTTGCACTAACTCATCAATGTAATTCATCCATATAGAACAAAGGCGAATGTAAATTAGGTGGATGAGTTACATGCATGAGTTAGTGCAGAAACAGCTCATGGTAGAGAAAAATATAGATAAAGAAGAGGGAGTGGGGAGGGAGGGAGGGGTTTCTTGCTTGTCAATCGTCCCACTTGAACACTATTTATATTGAGACATTTATTTTATAGCAGACAAATATATCTTGATTTGCCTAATTTATCACTTCAAATCTTATAAATATTATGGAATATCTTCTTAAGATGTTAGACAATCCATATCTTCAAGATTTTTGGCCAACATTTTTTTCATATTATAATAAAAATGAATTACAATATGACAAATTTTTCACATTTTCTTATTTATTAAAAATATATTAGAATAAACCTTTTGGACTACTTCCATTTAATTGTTATTACGTGGGAGAGCTTTTATATATATATATATATATATTACAAAAAAATAATGGATTATTCAAATATGAAAATTTTTCCTTCACAAGTCCTTTCAAGCACCATTTTTGTGATTATCAAAAATAGAGTAAAAAATTTATTGCAATAGTTTACTTCTCGTTCAAGATGTTACCTATAAGAAAAAAATCTAAATCTGGGACAATGACGCCATTTGAAATGCATTATTTTATTGTATTGATATCCAAAAAGAATGTTATATCGAAATAGTGTCGCATTTGAAAAAAACTTATTTTAATACAATAGTCATTGAAATAGTTTTTTTAATAATATGCAAAGTTTTTGATGAATGTTTCCAATCCATCTGTCTTTTATTAATAGACCAAAAACATGCTGGCATTTAGTTTAAGTTCCCAACCAAAAAAATCTTTTTGCAAATCCTTTTTTTAAAAAGAAGAGATTATAGAAGTCAATTTTTCACCATAATAAGGTTTTTCACAAAGATAGTATTTCCTTAAATAAATTTCAACTTCAAATTTGTCTAACCAATCATGATTGAATTGATTATTTCCTACAATACCTAGTCCAAGTTTAAGAGAATTTAGGGAATTATTTTTTTAAATATAGAAAAATTTGAAAAAGTAATAATTTGAAATTTTTTTGATAATAATCTAAACCGTTGTGCTTTTTCTAGCTCATTTTTCAACCTAGCATTATCTAATTTTTCACCCTCAATCTCTTTTCTCAATTGAGGGAGAGATTTTCTTTGATATATTCTGCCGGTGTTTTATAGCTATGAGATTTTCTTCTGTGTCTATTATTAGATCTGAGTTGTTAATGAGAAATGAAACATTCATTTTAATAAATTTATAGGATTTTTGTGTTAATAAAAAAATAATTTGAAATATGTAAGTTTGGAATCCATAGTATAATATTCAAATCTAGTTTATTTTGATTTATTTATTGGCAATCAATTTAGATGTAGTTTAGAACCTAAAAATATGGTTTGATCATAGGTACGGGGTTACAAAAAAATTGTACTTGTGGATTATGGAGAAAAAAACAATTGTCATTTTAGACTGCAATTTTGCATAAAATTAGAATTTAAGAAATTTTTTTCACTTGATCTTATCCTTACTTAGTACTTTCATTCTTGATGTTAGTAAAAATCTATTGAAAGTAGATCATTTTGAATGAGTTTTTTTGAGTATTTTTAGATATTGATATTAATTATGTGATCCTTTTGGTACTTTATGGTGCTTTTTTTTAATTATTGAAGTTCATCTAAATTTTGATTGAAGCTATAGTAAGTTCCTTCTAAGTTGTCTCTTTTTTTACTTTTTTTTCTTTTTTTCTTTTTCTTTTTCTTTTTGAAAGTTATCAAATTTCTAACGTAACTTTTTCTAAAAAGAACCTATTTTGAGGAAAAATAAATAACTCTATTTTTTTATCTAAGCTTGGGTGCGTGCATGAAAGAAAATGTCAAAGATGTTACTTTTTGTATGAACTCTTTTTAAGAAGTATGTTTATTTGTTACTGATCTAGACATTTGAAAAACCAAAATTATTTTAAAGCATTTATACAAATACTTTTTTTTTGTTTGGCTATTGTAAAAGTGAGATGTAAACTATTGATACTGATAGTTCCATTAGGGTGAGTTGGGTTGATGGTCACTCAATATTTCATGCAAGCACACACAAATTTTAAAACCAAGAGAATGGTTACCCAGTTCAATATCTCAGGTCAAGGGGGACAAGCCTAAAGGTAAATTCAGTAAAAGAAGGGAATGAATATGAGTACGAGTGTCACACTGATCCTCACCAAGGATTACAAGCACCCTCTTTCTTGATTGCCATGATGCACAGTCTCTCACCCTAACTCTTCGGTCTTCCTCCAGTAGCTTATCCTAAAACTTTAGAGCAAGGTGTTATATAAATATCTCGACATTGCAAATATAGAACTTCTCTTTTTTAGAATTTCCACAGCCGCAAACTTGGACACCTTTCAAATTTAGTCATTCCACCTCCAGTTACAATTAAGCTTGCAAAGTGGCCCTTTAGTTGATCTTTACTGAGTTCTAGCTTCTATTATAAAATGACCACAAGATGCCTCCAACCATCAAGATGGTAACAGAGCGGGGTGGGAAAGGGAAGTGGTTCCTTGTTGATACGCCCCTTGCGTATCTGCAAGTGCATGGGCCATACAAGTAGTAAAGTGTACCTCATAGGATCCGGTAGTCGAATTCACAAGGATTGGAATAGCTCTTGATACTCCTTTGTTTCCTAATATATAGCTGACTCAAAGATTGGGGTTGAAATAATTGAAACTAGTAAAGGAGAGAACAAAGAAAGAGGAAAAAGTGGCAGGGTTTTGGGTTGAAGAGATAGCAATGGAAAAGACAGTGCCTCGAATTAATCCCCTTGATGAATGCAATGACTAGGCAATGATTCAAGATTTTCTTCTTTTATCATGGTGACCACCTATGGAGGTTTGATAATGTATGTCCTCACTCAAGGCTCGGTGCAGACTGAACCCATTTTCTAATGCCCTAGCTAGATGAAAAGAATCTATCCTTTAGACAGCGGAAAGGCAATGTAGGGTTAATTAGCAATTGAATTATGATTGCAATGATGGGGAACTAGCAACGAAAAATCAATGCTTACACTAACACGTCCGAATATGCTTGTGTGTACCGCAACAGCATGGGTGTCGAAGTAATAATCACCCCGATGAGTGGGTAGTCAAATCCATAGGGAACGGAAGTATTAATATTAACTAATGCCTAGTTATCTAGTTAGAATCAATGAATGTGATGAATTGAACTACTCACGAGAGAATTTAATAAGCAAGCAAACAGGCAATGAATAAAGTGAAGGAGTTCTCAATCAATTAAAATGGGGTACTCGAGGCAATGCTCCCTCTAGGATCTAACATGAATCTCAAGATTTGCTAAATTTCTCTAAACCGAGTTTAAATAAATCAAGATGATCCAAGAACAACCGGGTCCTCGTCTCCAAGCAACCGGGTACTAGTGCCCTACAAGGTCCCGGTGGGAAATCACTCAATCTCAACACCTCACATCCCATATGACCGCAATAAGCTCTAGGGATACCTAGGAGTGAAACCGATTCCTAAAAAAATAGATCCATCCCTATTTCCCGGTGAAGAATCCCTAACCCCCTACAAGGTCCCGGTGGAGAAATCGATCAATCTCAAGCCTCACACCAAATATGGTTGCAAAGAGTCTAGGGAATACGGAGATAGGGAAACACTCAATCGGAAGGGAAAGGGGACACTCTACTATCTCATGACTCGACCTCTCAACCTCCTTTAACCTTGGTGTTCTAACTTTAATGGAGACCTCTCACATCTAAGTAACAAATCAAGCAATGTAGATTATTCACAAAGATCAATAACACATGCAATGAAATCACAAGGTTAAAAACTCAAATCAACTCAGATTAACTAGAAACATAAAAGCAAATCAATACAAAGAATATATCCTAGGGTTCACATGCCTAATTACCCACTAGGGTTTAGCCCTCCATGTAGCCAGTTACAAGACAATGATTAATACAATGAAAAAGCAATGAAAAAAACATGAAGGAAAACCCCCTTGAATTCCTAATAAATGGCCTTGATGGGTTACCCACCATCTTGAAAAATCCTCCTCCCAAGCTAGGTCGCGGGTGGCTTCCTCTTTGCTATGGAGGAGGGAAGATCGATCAAAGTTGGTGATGGACTTCCCCCCATGTTGCCAATGACCTCATTCCAAACCCTAGCTGCCTTACCTTCAAAGTGCTCTCCAAAAGCTCCACAAAAAGACCCTCAAAAAAATAGGGCAAACAGGGCGATTTATAGCTCATATTCATGTTTCGTCACATGCCCTCATGCGCCAGTGTGGATTTTCCATGCGCCCACATGGGATGCAGGAATTTCCAAGCAGGCGCATGAACAGTAACTTTGCTATAGTGCTGCTACAGTGTAATTGTTACAGATACTTTTGCTACAATACTTTTACTACAATGATTTTTCACAATGAAGATCCCTTTTTTTACGCACTAAAAAAATGTGTATTTATACCCCCTATGCCATACGGGCTGTATGGAAACCAAATTGGGTTTAGCCCGATCCATACAGGAGGAGCCATGCAAGCCATATGGAGGCTGCATGGACTTTCCCAAAAAGTTCCATGGTTTCTTATCTCGGGGTACTATAGTGATTTTATAAAAGTACCTGCTACGATAACGCACCTCCAAATTCACTTCATTTTCACACAAGCCCTATATGGGTGGTCGGCCATATTGAGGCCGCATGAGTTTTCTCGAGACTTTTCAAATTTTTCTTCTCTTGTTACTATAGTAATATGCTACGAGTAACACATCACTAAATTCACTTCTTTTTTTTGCCTAGATCGTCTCCTTGAGTTCTCTATGGATTCATCATGTCCTAAAAAGAAAATTATAAGAGGTTAAGCACAAAACAGGCATCAATTCTAGCAAATTACATGCTAATTATAACAAATATGTATAAGAAAATATTTACATTTAATCACTTATCAAATGCATTTATAGAACAACATTCATTACATTAAATACAAACTAGCATATAGAGACTTTTCGAACAATAACAATAATCCAAATGTTTAACAATGTAGCACAAAAACATAAAATTTAAAAATTTATACAAATAGAAGAATATAATCGATACATAGAGCTTGACAACCTTAACAAAAACTGCTCAACCTTTCAATTAACTAAAAATCTAAAGGACTAATTTTTAAATATAATCAATTGAAGGATTCTATCAAGATAGGGAATACTCTAACTTACCTTGCCCAATTTAAGGAAACGAAGATGGGTTAACCCATGTCCCTTCCCTCCAACCCTCGTATGGGAGAAAAAAAGGGGAATTCCACCCTAGTTGAGTTGAGTCCCTCGGGGATCGAGGATTCCCATTCCTATCACCACTCCTACTGGTTTTGTCTGAGTCAAATATTATCGAATCTTCCTATTTTCACCTATCAATAATTAGTGGAACTCCTCACAGTTCCATCAGCAATATATTCACTAGGGGCACACCCCACAATGGCACATCTTCACCATACCAAAGATTTTCTTGAAAGCGCTTCTTATCTTCTTCTGAACTTGATCTTCTAGTCATTTAAGTTTGGTCTTCGTAATCTTCTAATTATCAGACTTGATCTTCCATTCCTCCAAGTTTGGTAATTCACAATCATATCTTCAATCTTCACAATATTTAGTCATATCTCTAAATAACTCCATCCATATTAAGCTTCATCTTTAAATAACTACCTCCAAGTTTGAAATTCAAGTTGCCTTGCCAAACATAAATTATGTCTTCATTTATTCACATATCAAACTAGGCTCCCAATATAAACTTGACCTCCAAACAGCCACTCGAAGATTATCCAAATAAACTATCAATAGTTTTTCCACATAAGTGAGATCGTCCTTGTATTTTATAGCCATTTTCAAATATAACTCTTTCTTTAATAGTCTTTTTAGCCTAAAAATATCTTCTTCAAGTTGATGTTTCTTTAGTGACACATACCCAAGATTTTTCCATCAATGGCATATTATCATAGTTTCCATATTACATCATGCCATCCCGAACATGAACCTCTAGCTAGACAAGTTGTCAAATAATGCTAGTTTTGTGCTTCGCACTAATGAGATATATAATTCTAATCTTCTCTTTTTATTTTGATGGTAAGAACTTGAGAGAAGAAGTAGAAGATTTGAACTAAAGAGTGCACCTTGTTTATTAAATGAGACAAAGCCCAAGAAGAAACACATGCCAACCTTTGTCGAAAAAAGTAGTCTAACTATTAGAGTGATTCAATACAAAGTCGGGGGCCTACAAATGTGGGTGAACCAGCTCAACCCAAAAATTAATACACAAAGATGAACACTAGGCTGGCTTGCCAAATAAATTATAGATAACTTAATTGATAAATTTTTTTGAAAAATTAGCTTAAGGGAGTCCACCTTTCTCATGATTATATTGGTGGTCTCAAAAAAATAATAACGAATTATAATGTCAAGAGAATCCTAATAAACAATGGTAGTTCAACTATTATTCTATTCTAAGATGCATATCGGAAGATGAGGGTTAATAGAAAAACTCAACGCTATAAAGTCCTTTTGGTTAGATTCACAAGGCAAGTCGTATTGTTCAAAGAAGAAAGTAGCCTACCACTTATAGTGGGAGAATCACCCCATAAAGCAATGGCAACAATCCTTTCCTATGATTTAAATGCTTTTCTTTTTTTATAATGTTGTTATTGGTAGGCAAACCTTAAAATGCCATGAAGGAAATGGTCTCTACATACTATCTTATAATAAAGTTCTTGACTAAGCAAAGATATGGAGAATCATGAGGGAGATCAGGTAGACCTTTATTAGGATTATCTATATTAGAGTAAAAATTATAATGTGATAGCAAAGAAGAGTCTTTGATTTGCTCCATGCAAAAGTTGACATATTTGATGCTCTTGAAAGTTCTCTTTATAGTACATCGAAAAGTCATAAAAATATCAAATGTATATAAATGCCACACACAAACCTATTAAATAGAAGAAAAATAAAAAAATATTATTTCAGTTTGGAGATACAATAAGTAATTGATGAAGAAGTAGAGATTATGTATAAATTTTCTAGATGTGAATTAAAGCAATGAGAAGTAGAGACTATGTATAAATTTTATAGACCTAAATAAAACATATATTAAAGATAGTATCCCACTTCCTATGATTGATAAGCTAATATATTCCACTACAAGACAAGAACTCTTAAGTTTCTTTAAAGCATTCTCTAATATAATCAAATTCAAAATTAAAATCTAGTGAGGAAAAACTTCCTTCATTATTAATAAAAGAATGTAATGCTACAAAGTAATAGTACCTTTTGGTTTCAAGAATGCTAGAGCAACCTTTCAAATCTAAGTGGACAAGATTTTCAATAAATGGACTTTGATAAATGTAAAGGTATATGAGGATAGCATGCCATGAAAAGTGAAAAAGCCTAAGCATGCTATTGACTTAGAATAAACCTTTCTAGCTTTTTTTAGAGTTTAATGTGCTCTTTAGCCCCTGTAACTATGTCTTTAAGGTGAATCAGAAAAAAATTAATTGGTTATATGGTGACAAAGAGAGGGATCAAAAGCAAAATATGGAAGGATCCTTGATCTTGAAAAATAATTTCCCTTTATATAGTAAAGAACTTTCAATAGTTAAACAACTAATTAGCAACATTAGGACTTTTCATTTCAAAAATTTGGAGATAAGAGCTCTTTTTTTCTCTAAAGCCCTTTTAGAAAGTGTTGAAAATAGAATGTAACTTTCCATCAATTGAAAGTGTCTTTAAGATTAAAAGAATCTTTGATGTAAGTGTTCCAACTCTTTTTTTCTTTCCTTTTTGTGTAAATTTATTTCTCTAGTTTGTTTATATCTTCTTATGAGAACATGCCCAACTTTTCAATTGTAGGATGTTAAAGAATTTGAGAGCCAATCAATTACAAATTCTTGGAATTCTCAATTGGATCTTTATTTGGTGGAGCCAAAGCTTGAATTTGCATATTATGAAAAATTTAGATGTTTTTGGAGTATTGGAATAATCAAAGCATAGATTCCCAATCCTTTTCATTAATGGCAAGTGATGTCTTACTTATCCCAATAACAATCTGTCACATTTGAATCAACCTTTCCATTGGTGTTCATGTGCTCAACAAGTACAGATGTTGTACCCTTCCTAAAAAAAGTACAAGCTCTCATTTACACCGGAATTGGTTACACGGGTTAAAAAGTTTGGTAATTTCACTTACAAATTATTATTTACATTTTTACTTAGTTGAAATTTTGAAATATTAGTTTATTTAAATCTAGTTTTTTTAACTAACCTTTATATTTGTGTGTTTTTTATGTAGATAATGAAAATGGAGCAAATGTTAAAGCAACTGTATATAGTGAGGAATCAAACATTCTTCAAATTATTGATAAAGATAGAAGGGAAGGAGGAGACGGGAAAGAAGAAGATTTTTAATGATGTGATGGTTGATTAATTTTAATGATTTTCATTGGTGCATGCCTTAGGAGGGAGAGGGGGATGAAGAACATTTTTAATGGAATGATAATTTGGTAAAAAATTGTAATAGTAATGGATATTTTTAACTTGATTATAAAAAACATTGATGTTATATGGCTTTTTAGTTGAATTCTCATTATGTTTTTCACTTGGATCATTTTTTTAGTTGAATAACTTTTTTTATTATTGATGGTTGAAGTTGGGGTTTTGCAAAGGGAGCAGAATGTGAGTGTTGTTAGGGACCTTATATATTCTACAAGTGCAATTGCGCATGTTTATAATATTAGAACCCTGAATTTTTCAAGTACTACCCTTGCATCTTAGTTTGTTCAAACTTTGATAATCAAGAATACTTAATGCCATATATTCTTAGATGGAACATCAAATAATTAAATTCATTAATGTGTTTTACGGAGAATTACTCCAATATTTAGACTAGTGTATATATATATTGAATTCGATAGGCTAGTCAGTCCAACCCACAACTCAATGTGGGTTGGGTTGGGTAGCATTTTGCCATCCCGCCATGCTGGCCCTTTTTGACAGTTCTAACAATAATGTTTAACTATTGAAATTGGGTATTCATGCATTATTATCATACTAGTAAGATCATTTCATAAAGATTCTTGGTCAAATGTGTAATTGCTTACACATATTTTCCCATATGCTTTCCATTTTAATTTGTTACACTAATATTTTTTTCCCTTATGTTGTAAAAAGGCTTCATTTTGCAAATTTTATGATGTTCATGCAAATGTCTTGTTCCATTCTTGCTTCCTCTTCCAAGAAATTTCATATAATAACTCCATTCCACTTTATCGAATTCACGAACTTTGATCTTTTCAAAATGTAACGAAACAATTGATTTTAATCTCTTCTCACCAACTTGTGCCTCTTCTTCACTAACTTGAGTAGGAGAGTTTATAGGTGACTCCTAAAGAGAATCGAGTGGAGTTAATGAGCCATCAATTCCTATAGCGGATTGACTACTACCAACCGGAGTAGAAGAATTACCACCTTGAGATGCCATCACTTCTCTATAGAAAAATATATGCATATATATATATATATATTAATTGTTTTTCAATAGAACTCATTAGCAACAAAAAAAGGATAAAAATATACTAATCATATTCAAGAAAAAAATAAAAAGCATTCAAATTTAATTATCAATGTTAAAAAATTACAACCTAAAACTGGCTAGTGCTTCCTAGTTACTCCATAAAAATGGCTACTTATTTTCCCAAAAATTATTGTGCACATGAAATCAACAGAAGCTAGAGAAATTTTCCAAACCAATGTTGAATCCAAAAAATTCTAATGAAATACTATAAATAGGCCTATAAATCACCGAAAAAAATTAGCATGCTTGATATGCGAACAAATGAAAAAAACTTAGAAATCTTCAACAAAAACAAGATTCAACTGTTTCAACATAAATCATTGAATAAAAAAACCCAAAAACTAACTACAAACTAATAATCATATATATTAACCCAAATTCCGCCATCACCACGGGATCATTTTAAATACAAAATCAATTGGTAATAGGTCCAAATTTTCCGATACCCATAAAAGCAAAATAAGGGGTTTCACAGTACAAGTAAAAAGCAAGAAAATTAATTATCCAGTGAAATCTTAGGATCCTCAGATTAAGCTCAAGTAAGCAAAGCAAAATGATTGAATTATAAATTTTGTTAGTTCATATATATATATATATATTTGTTATCATTTATGTATGAATATATAACTTATATATGCATATATATATATCATATATATGTTATCATGCTATGTCTTATCATTACGTTGCATGCCTTGATCTCATACGACATAAAATATATATCTCAACGTGTTTCCTTAAAATTTATATATTTAGTTTAGAAATGTACACGCTGCCTCGAGATTAAGTTTTCTACTATTGCTTTGGAATGAGTTCAGCGCATTGGATTAATGCATCCATTCTACATAACTCCAATCTTAAATGTAGTCCATGAATATAAATGAAAAGTCAACCGGTTCATGCATCCTCAAATGATCATCATTTCTCAAAAAAATATATAATAATATATATATATTATTATATATGCTTATCCCATGTGCATCTTTTTGAATGGTGGAGCCCATCTTTAGATTCTTCTCTTTACCCGCCAAGAAGCCAAGTGGCTACCATGTCCATACATTTACTTAAAAAGGGCTTTTTTTGATTCCACTTGCCATTGTGTCCTTATATATATATATGTGTGTGTGTGTGTGTGTGTGTGTGTGTGTGTGTGTGTAGGGTTTGCCATAGGCCAAGAGGCCAAATGGTCACCACGTCCATGCCATGCATATTTATTATTATTATTATTATTATTATTATTATTATTATTATTATTATTATTATTATTATTATTATTTTTACAACAAATGCATAATGAAGAGTACATGCATTAAACAAATCCCATCTTCATCAAATCGAGTGCTTGCAAGTAAAGCTTGTGTAATCCAATATTTCAAAGGGAAAGGATAATCCTTTAATGTTTCCAATTTCCCATAATATGCACAACAATAATATATATATATATTCTCATAATTTTGACAACCAAGCTGCATAAACCACATGCAAACAACGTAATTGACCTTTACCAACTGCAAGAGTCACTGTCCTTTCTTTTCACACACACGCACGTAATTAACCTTTACCAATTTCTCAAATAGACCTTCTTTTCCATATGCATCTCTTTTATGGTGGACCTTCTTTTTAGTTTCTTTATCTTACACATGATTGTGCATGCATACGACAGCATGCTTCTCATTCCTTCCTTTCTTCTCTGTTTTCTCTTCCTTTGTGGCGAGAGATGAAGATGTTTCTAGTCCCATTTCCAACCTATCTGATTCTTCATCTTCTAGTGATTCCACCGTGTTCACTAATGACACCGTATCTTGACTCCAACAAACCCAAACAAATTTCATCATAGTGTAATGCTCCTTTCACTTGTTTAGGTCCTTCTTAAATGTCATGTAGTTCTTAAACCTCTTTTGTAGAGCTTTCTGGACTCCAAATTTCTGGATTGAGATAAAAATAACCTGGCAGGGACACATATTACGAGCGTCTACATTTTCTTGTGATACATAATTTCTTAAAAAGCATTCTCACATGGGCTTCGACATGGATTCAACATGATACACAACTTTAGGAATTTCTTGACCGTGAGGAGAATCTCTTTGTAGTTTAGCATAAACATGTGTGAGTTTGTCCAAATCAAAGCATCATGTAGGTCGGGGAAGACGTTTGAAAGTCCATAATAGATTTCATATCCTGATAACCAGTAAGCTTTAATTTCCAAACTTCTTGATGAACTCCTCAATTATCACTATAACCCATCGGGTTCTTCTCGCCCCCACTAAAGCCATGGCCGACTCCAACCCACACACGACTTCATGGGTGCTTGTATCGACTCCTCCCACAACCCCCCAACAGGTGAGCTAGATATTTTCAGGCATGATTGTCAGACACTTGGCATGGTCGCGCAAAGGTTGTTATCCTCGAATGACTGACGAAGTATGCCTCGAGTAGCCTTCTACATGGCGAGAACAACATGGATCCATCTTAAAGTCTTACGTGATTTCCATCAACGGCATCCTCCGATAATTAAAGGTAGCTCCTTTATCGGCAACTCGTGCTCTTCCGAAAAATTCATGATCTCACACGGAGCAATAGTGCCGGTCGGTGGCGAAGGAGGTGACTTGTATTGCGAACGAGCGATGGGTTGGCTTTAGTTTTGGTTTTGGCTTTCGGCTTGACTTCAATGGAGCAGCGAGGGATGGTGTCTTTCCTTCTTTTCTCTTCTTCATTTCTTCTTTTTGTTCTTATGGTTTTCATCTTTGCTTGGTGCTCTCTCCCGGGCTTTGACTACGATGAGGGAGAGCGGGGACAACGACTCGATATTCTCTCAACGGCAGCAGAGAACCTCTTTCCTTCATCTCATAGAGACGCAAAGCGACAACAGAGATGGTGACGGCATTGTCCGAGTGACAATATTCTTTCTTCTCCGATATATATATGTATGTTTGATAGGGTGAGAGAATAAATGGACTCCTTCTTCTTACGTCTTCGCCTTCTTCTTATTGTTTTTTTGTTCCTTCCCTTCTAGTCCGTCGTCCTCCACTTCGTGGGTTCATCATCAATAGCGGCGGTGGTGATGGCTATGGAAAGCAACAATAGCAACATCACGAAAGCAAAGACATCGACATCGATGGCGGCAGCAACAACACCCAAAGCAATGACGACAAAACCCGGATGGCGAGTCAAGCAGTAGCGATGGCGAAGCTGACGGCAGACGGCAGCAACGACAAAAATTTTTTTACTTTATATATATCTATATGTAAGCATGGGAGGAGAAAACACCTTCATCTTCTCCTTTTTCGTTCTTCTTCGCCTTTTGTTTTCTTCGTTTTTCATCTTCTTCTCGGGTTTGTTCCTCCTCTTCTTTGTCTTCTTCGCCTTTTATCTTCTTCTCTTTCGTCTTCTTCTCCGGTTTGTTCCTTCTCCCTTTTTTCTTTGCCTCCTTTTCTCTCTTTCACTTGTTCTTCCCTTTTTAAAAGATTTCACAAAGGCGGTTGCTTGCGGTTTGCTAATCGTGAAGCGATGCGTCGATTATGAGGCAACGTGGAGCAGTTCTCGCATGAGCAATTTGTAAATGTATGATGGCCACGACAAACATATTTTTTTATAATGATTGTAAATATTATGCATATATATTTTTATATTATAATTATATATTAAATATTAAATATTAAACATTTATTATCATATTTATGTTTGGTTGATCGTAGGGGCGTCTTCTTCGTCTTCTCTTTCGTCTTCTTCTCCGGTTCGTTCCTCCTCCCGCTTTTTTTAATTGTATTTTTGATTTTATTTTTAATTTATTATATTTATATATTATTATTTTAATTTATTATATCTTCATTTGATTTTTTTATATATATTTTATTTTTTTATTTGATTTTTTTATAATCTTTTATCTGATTTGGATTTTTTTAATTATTTTTTTAAAATTTATATTTTCTTTTTTTATTGTTACATTTATATTTACTTTATTTTTTTATTATCTTTTATCTGATTTCGATTTTTTTATATTTTTATATTTATATTTTTCTTCTTTTTTTTTATTGTTACATTTATATTTACTTTATTTTTTTGATATCTTTATCTGATTTTTTTTTATTATCTTTATCCATATATATATTTTTATTATTTTTTTATTAGTATTATAATTTTTTTATGTATTTCTTTTTAATTATGAGTTTATATATATATCATGATTATTATCATTATTATTATTTATTATATATAATAATTTTTTTTAATTTGCCTTGTAATTTGTATTCATGGGTCGATCTTCGGGATTTACATCACCTTGAGATCCGTGCTCTAGGGCGATTTTTGGGATTTGAATATTTAGATTGCCTCGAGATTGGTGCTCTTAGCTAATCTTGGGAGTTATTTGATATTTTTGAATCGCTCTGGGATTTGTACTTTCGGTTGATCCGGAGATTTGGGTATTTTTCAAAAATTTTTGGATATCCTCGAGATCGGTGTTCTCGGATTATCCCCGAGATTTGAGTATTTTAGACCATCTGGAGATCGGTGCTCTCGACTAGTCCTGAGATTTGTGTATTTTGGATATTTTGGATTGCCTCGAGAATGGTGCTCTTGGCTGATCCTGAGACTTGAGTATTTTAGACCATCTTGAGATCGGTGCTCTCGACTGGTCATGAGATTTGTGTGTTTTAGATATTTTGGATCGCCTCGAGATCGGTGCTCTTGGCAGATCCTGAGATTTTAGTATTTTTAAACCGTCTTGAGATCGGTGTTCTCGACTAGTCCCGAGATTTTTTTGTATGTTGGATATTTTTGGATCGCCTCGAGATTGGTGCTCTTAGTTGATCCCGAGATTTGAGTATTTTTAGACCGTCTTGAGATCGGTGTTCTCGATCGGGTCTTGAGGGTTTTTTTATCTTTTTAGATTACCTCAAGATCGGTGCTCTCGATTGATCCCCGAGATTTGAATATATATATATATATATATTAGATCACCCTCGAGATCAATGCTCTTAGTTGATCTAGGGATTTGAATATTTTTTTATTTAAATTAGGACATGTATTATATATATATATATATATATTTTTTTCATATGCAAACAAATGCCCCTTCATACTTCTCTCACGAAGAAATTTTTAGTGAGATTGAGTGAGAGAAGTAGGAACTTCAAAAACTTTTTATATGTCATGGTCGAACATGTTTTTGATTCATGAAAATGAAACTTTAAGATGACATGGCATGCATTTCATTATAGACAAAAGTATATAAATGTCAATGTTTTAAGGGACCAGACGTTCCGTCATAGACAAACATTCTACATTATTCATAGTAAATCTTTAGAAAATGACCATTAGAAGGTGGCATGGGTCTTTCACCTTTGCCATCAATGAGTTGGTATGCGCCTCCTTTGTAGATGATCTCCACGACATATGGACCTTCCCAATTTGCTTTGAATTTGCCCGCAGCCCACTTGTTGGTGATGATAGGTCTTCTGAGGACAAGAACCATTTCTCCTTTTGTAAATGTCCAAAATCTGGCCAACTTATTGCGAGCTTGAGACATCTTTGCTTTGTAAACTTCAAGATTTTGCTGTACTTCTATCCTTTTTTCATCAAGAGAGTCTACCTCGTCCAAATGAAGTCAAATATTATCTTCATTTGATATTTCATTCTGCAACGCCATCCTTAATGAGGGTGTTTGAAATTCAAGTGGTAGGACTGCTTCAGTTCCAAATACTAAAGAATATGGTGTGCATTGTTGGAGTCCTATATGTGGTACGATAAGCCCATAGCATCTCGGGTAGCCTATCATGCCAATCCCTTTTATTTTTGGACATAGCTTTCTTTTGTAATTTTGACAGAGTTTTGTTAAATGCTTCTGCCAACCCATTTGCTCTCGAATTATAGATGGAGGTATACCTCCAGTCTATTTTTGTGATGTTGTGCAAATCTACCAATTTTAAAGCTTCTAAAAAGCGGGGCCATTATCTAAGATAATTTTTTTCTTGGAGTTCCAAATCTATATAGGATATTTTTCTCTTAAGAATTTTTATGATGTTCTCGGGTCTTTACTTCTCTTAAAGGAATAGCCTCCCGCCCATCCGGAGAAATATTCATTGCGACCAATATGAATTGATGCCCGGAAGATGATGGAGGCTCAATAAGACCAATCACACATGTTTCCCATATCTCGAAAGGCCATGATGAAACCGTGGGATGTAAGGGATTTGGATGTTGATGAATAAAATCCCCATGAATTTGACATAGATGGCATTTTCTAGCATATTCAATGAAATCTCGACCATGGTTGGTCAATAATATCCCATGCGCTTAATCTTAAGTCGCATCTTCGGTCCGGATTTGTGTGCACCACATATCCCGGAGTGTACATCATGCATGACTTCTTTTTGCTTTTTTTCATATAAAAAGACATCGCAGGAGTAGCCGATCATATGATCCGTGGTACAACGTGTCATTAATGAGGGTAAATCATAGAGCTCTTCACTTTATTTGAAGGCTTTTCCGATTTGTACCCCAGTAATTTATCATCTTACTCGCACACCCGGTGGGACTTTTTAATTCCTCATCCCATCTTTTAAAGCTCAAGTACAAGTAAAGGCATTGCTTCTTATAACTCATGTACAAGAAAAATTAATACTCGATATTGTTATTGCGGGTAAAATGGCATTTAAGAGTTTAATCGCACTGGAAGCTCGAAGTTGATTATTTTTCCTTGGGGAAGGATCTCAAGTCCAACCGCTCAACTGTGTTCTCAAAACTGGAGTCGCTAGAGCTGAGATGAGGTTTGGCACAATCTCTGAATCGGTATAGTTTGTGAAGACAACTTTATCCTCTCGAGGAGAACTTGACGGTCCCGCGTTTGCCATCTAGGGGTCGTCGCCCAAATGTCATTGTTCCCGCATTTGAGAAAAAAATATTACGATGAGAAACCAAGAACCACTGTATTGTAGAGGTTGTCATGTTCTAAAAAAAGATGATTTCATGAGATAATGAAGACAATGAACCCACTTTCACTATAATCGTCAAAGGAAAGGAAAATGTGATTTTTTTCAATCGGAAGAAGCTAAGCCAAGTGTGTTGTCAAGGATGACACCCAAGAAAGTGAAAACCACAAATCACAAATTAAATTTTGTGACATTTCAAAACAAGAAGGATAATCAAATGGGTTCCTTCAAAGACTCATTTTGGACCACTTAATATGGTGAAAAAAAGAACGCAACCACTGCAGAGCTGCGTTTACTTGCCATATGACAAGAAAGGTGGTAGACCCCCAAAATCTAATAAAGCTTCCTTTGGCAAAAATCGTTATAAGATATATGCAACATCGAAGGAATTGCAATCCAATAAAATGAAGCCAAGGGAATTTTATCAAAAGAAAAAGCAGTTAGTGCTAAAAAGCACGTAAAAACTGCTTTTTTGATCGAATTGCTTTTGCCAAATAATCAAGTTTCACAACTCAGTCTTCATAGGGTTAAGCTTCGATTTCTCACTCAAAGTTTGACTGAAAATAAGAGGAGTGAAGATGAATATATGTCCGATGGTGATACCGAAAATACACACTATCCGAATTATTACCGAAGCTCGGGGAGATCCGACAAAGTGAACAAGAACAACCAGGGGCGATCCACAAGATCTCGTGAGACGGGCACTAGACTCTCAAAGTATGATGCATCAAAATATAACAAGAGGGCAGATCCTCCAAATGAAGATGATGAAGATGAACCCAGCTTTTTGGTCCGGACCAAAATATCATGAAAAAAATTCCAACAAATGGATAACCAAGAAATAGAATACAAGAAAATGAATGAAAAATATGATGATGTTAATGGATACGATGTTACGGATGCAAAAAAACAAATGGTATCCTTGATGGCAAATCACCCCTGAATAGATATAGAGGTCGAATAATCCAATTCCTCGACCCAAAAAGAGACTGTTCAAAGCAATGGTGCCGGAGGGAACAACAAGTATCCCTATCTAAGAACCATCAATTGTAATGACTCGGGAGGAAATACAACAAATAGTGGCTACAGAACTTAAACATGCTAAAAATTGCATGATAAGAGTTGATAGTGACAAACCTTATCCCGGCTATGATGATTTAGTACCCTATCCCAAAGGATACAATGTGCCCAAATTCAAACAATTTAATGGGATTGGCAACCCTGATCAGCACTTGGCACATTTTGTAAGAGCATGTGGAGACACAAGTGCAAAACCATCACTTCTCCTTAGGCAATTTTCTGCCAGTCTCACAGGGGTTGCATTTGAGTGGTATGCAAACTTGCAACTCGATTCGATTCAAAATTGGCAACAACTAAAAGATGCATTTCGAGTACGGTTTGGAGGTCTCAATGATAAGATTACAATAGCTGATCTCGCAGCCACGCACCAAAATAAAGACGAGAAAGTGGTTGACTACATCATGAGATGGAGGAACCTGAGTATTAAATGTGAACAACCCCTGGACTGGCCTCAAGCTGTTGGATTGTTACTCGGGAACATTGATAGCTGGATGACACCTTTCTTAAGCACATCTGGTATCACAACATTTCAAGAGTTGATCTCACAAGCTAAGAAATTGGAAAGGACTAGCCCAAGGGTGTTGTCTAATTTCCAAACTTCCAAAAATGATAAACCTAAAAAAGTAGAAGGTGTCAAGTACATTGCTACAACCTTCAATGTTGATAAAGGAAAAGCACTATTGAATCATATAAACTTGAACAAGCTAAGCCACTCAGCTTAGGTGATCCTGGAACTGAACCAAGGCCCATTCCCACTTTAAAAAGAGAGGATGAACAAAAAGTACTCTTTTTCAAGAGATAAAGTACTAAAAATTTTTAAAGATGCCGTGAATGGAGGTCTTCAACTACCTGAATGCAAAAGACCGGAAGAACAGAGTAAAAAAGATCATCCTAATTATTGCCCTGTACCATAGAGTGTTGCGGCATACAATTGAAAGACTCGCTATGTCTTTAAAGATTAGCTTGACCGTTAATATCAAGAAGGCAAAAATCACACTCTTGAAGGGTGTTCTCTTGAAACGACTGTTGAACATATCCGGTATGTCACTACCCCAAACTATGAGGGATCATCCCAAGGGGAAATCATAGTAGTGGTTAATAAAAAAATGCTCCCGTCTCAGTATTTGATGGTAAACCACCTTCTATTCCAGAAGAATTGTGGGAAGTATTCATATCCAAAAAGTCAAAGAAAATGTTGAAGAAGTTGGCCGAAATCCCAGGGATCAAGTGGAGAAATGTCGAGAAACCTCTTGAGGGACTTCTAGTAAAGCAAACCAAGAGCAAAAAAATAAGAAGAAAAAAAGCAAAAAAATGCGAACACTCAAAAACACAAGAAATTTGTCATAGAACAATATATTGAATCACTCAAAGAATATGAACAGAAGGAAAGGGTGTTGATCACTCTTAAAGATTATTTCCCTGAGGAGGTGAAAGGGCTACTTTAGGAATTAGATGAAGAAAATGATGAAACGATGCAAGTGGAAACTTGCCGGGCTATTTCGGAGGTGAATACCCCACATATGACCAAAAATGATGATAAAGATAGTTTTTTTCTAAGTCGAGAGAACTGTATGATCGCCATGATCGGCCTTATATCGCAAGAATTAGAAAAAGAAAATGGCATTCAAAGAAAGAGTGAAGGCAAATGCCAAACTTTCAGTGCCACACCATTCAAAAAAAGCAAAAAAATCCATACAATACTCCAAAGACACCAAAAATATAAAGTCTCGAGAAAAAGTAATGCTCGCTAAAGAAATCCCTTCTTTGATACAAAGAGTGATAGAGGAATCAGCTGATAGGCTATTGCAACTGCATATTGCTGATAATAAATGGGATGAATCTTGGATATACCATCCGAGTCGACAAGCGATAATGTTGATCCGAAAATTGTGAAGTCTACATTCTCGCTTGTAAATGCTAAAGACAAATTCATTTTTCTCGGGCATTGAAATAAAAAAAGACAAGAGAAGAGAGCTTTCTAATCGTGCCATGGAAGAAGGGCTTGACTTACCTAAGCCCAAAAAAAGTCATGTTTGATGCATTTGGACAACCACATTAATTATTGTCCATATTATGGACTCGTGGGCATACTTTTAGAAGATTGTCGAATTTTTCAAGAATGGCTACAAAAAGCAAGTTTCCATTGGAAATTTAAAGTTAAACGATGATTATTTTTGAAGTGAGAAATGTTTGTTATGCCATAACATGTTTGGAAGGTTCTGATGATGAGCTGAAATTTTCAGATGAAGAAGATGAAGTATCCTGCCATGTACATTAAATGCAACTTAGAACTGGCAAGTTACTCCAATCAAGACAAGCTTCTAGCTCTAATGATAAAAAAATAAAGAGAAGATGATAGAAGAGGAAAAATGGCTTACCAAAGAAACTATTGAAGAAACCAGATTATAATATCTCGGCACACCGAAAGAAAGTCCCCTGCTCTACTTAGCATGTATGACACACTAATGATGTCGTCAGAGTCGTGGGAATCTTTAATACATGCCCTACAAAAACCCCGAGGAGTATCGGGTCTATTTTTTTCAGAAAATAAATATGATGGAAGGTGTGTATGCAACACATACACTTTTTGCTATCACTCACCAATGAAGACTTACTACTTGGAACCATAGAGCATAATAGACCATTGTATGTGATGGGTCTTGTGACGGGATAAATATCAATCCAATTCTTGTTGATCCAGGGTCTTCTTTAAACCTAATGATCCCTCAATACTCTTGGGCATTAGCTCTGGAAGTATGTCATTTGTCTCTAGAAATGATCATTATTCAAGGCTTTAATCGAGCATAGTCAAAAAAAGCATTAAGATCTATCACTCTCTCGATCAAGTTTGCAAAAGATCATATCTGATGTAAAAATTCCATGTGATTGATGTTGATGCTTCATATAGATCCTTGTTGGGTAGGCCATGGATCCATGAAAACCGGATGGTCCCTTCAACCCTTCATCAATGCATGAAATATATGGTGGATAGAGAAGAATGTCAAATCGATGGTGAAATTCAACCCTTTAGGGTCCATGAAATACATTATAAGGACTCCAAATACTACCTTGGTATATCCAAAGGAGGGCCGAACACAGAGAAAAGAGGGGGTAAAGAAAAAAGGTTGGAGGAACAAACATACTGTTGCCATTGCGTCTCTATGAAGGAAGAAGGAAAAGGTGAAGAAAGAAGAAGAAGGAGTCCAGTTCATTCTCTCACCCTATCAAACATACATATATATATCGGAGAAGAAAGAATGTTGCCACTGGCCGCCGCCATCGCCACTGCTGTTGCCATTGCGTCTCTATGAGATGAAGGAAAGAGGCTCTCTGTTTTCGTTCAGAGAATATCAAAGCTATTGTCCCTGCTCTCCGTCATCGTTGTCAAGATGAAAACCATAAGAACAAAAGAAAAAGTGAAGATGACAAAAGAAGGAAAGTCGCCATCATTGCTGCTCCATTGAAGCCGAAGCCGAAGCCGAAACCAAAACCAAAGCCAACCCGTCACTCGTTTTGCACTACAAGTCGCCTCCTTCGTCACTAACTCGGCACCATTGCACTCGTGTAAGATCATGAATTTTTCGGAAAGAGCACTGAGTTTCCGACGAAGGAGCTACCTTTAATTTCGGAGGAGGCCTGTGAAGGAAATCACGTAAGACTTTAAGATGGATCCATGCCGTTCTCGCCATGCGGAAGGGTCGTTGAGGAATACCTCTTCGAGCTATTCGAGGATAATAACCTTTCGCGACCCATGCCAAGCGTGTGACAATCATGCCCGAAAAATATCTAGCTCACCCGTTGGGGGTTGTGGGAGAAGCTTATCTGACGAGACCCATGAAAGCGTGTGTGGATTGGAGTTGGCCATGGCTTCGGCGAGGCGAGAAGAACCATCGGGTTACTATGATAGTTGAGGAGTTCATCAAATAAAAAAACTTCGAAATATTCTATTTAGTAGTTGGATGGTTGCAAAAACTAAGAACTAATTTGAATCCATTTATAATAAGAAATGTTTAATTTGTACATTTATAAAGTGTTTTTTTAATTATTTTTTTAAAAATATTTTTTTACGAGTAAGTACTAAATTTTTAATTTTAAAAAAATCAAAAAAACAATTTTTTTAAAAGTGAAAAAAATTAGGCAGATATTAAAGATAAACAAAAAGTGATAAAAGATATAAAGGGAGAAATGAAAAGAGGATATATCTTTTTTTATTTTGTTTTGGTTTATTTAATTTTTTTAAACTATAAAGTTTTAGAGAAAGCGATATCTTTTTAAATAAAAAAATAAATCACATTTACTCATGAACTAGCTATAGTTTTTTTAAAAATTAAAAAAAGTGATCTGGGTCAAATAAATTTCTAATTTTTTTACAAATAACTAGATATTTGTAAACTTATAGCCATTAAGTTAATGTTTTTAAGTTACCTTTTTTTAACCTACAATTATCACATAATAACATGGGGTTGGAGATTTAAAAATAAAATAAACAATATTATGATGAAGATTTTATAAAGAATTTTAAATGATTGGTTATGGAAAAAATAATTAGTTATTTCCATTTATCACTTGTCCAGTCTATTCATCATTTTATCTAGGGTATTGCTTTATTGGCTTTGAAATGGTAATCTATTCTATTGCTTACTTAATATAAATAATTTTTTAACTTTATTTTTAAAAAGATAAGTACTTAACTTTTTTTATTCATAAGAGTCTCTCTATTCTCTAATCTCATCTATTAATCTCGCAATCCCTAACTCAATCATAATTTATAATTAACTAATATAATGGAATCATGGATGCTCGCACCTATCTATTCTATTGCTTAATGTTAATATCAAATATATTGTCTTATATAGTATAAATTTTTTTTAATATAAATAAGTTTCCAGCTTTAAAAAAACAAGATAAATAGACACATTTTTTAATCCATTGGACTCACCCTATAAATTTTAATCTCTAACTCTTTATTTAGTGATTTAATAAGTTATTTGCAAAATTTTGAAAAATTAAAAAAAATGTATTATTGTTAATTTAAGTTTAGGATTTTATTAAATTTTTATACTAATATTCATTTAATTATTAATAATTTGCTAATAAAATAAATATATTGCCTTTTGTTTAATTTTTATTTAGATATTTATAACATAAAATATATAACAAACACGCACATGTATATATATACATATATAATATTTAAATTAAATATTTAATATCTCAGGACTGTGGCTAGGCGGGGAGGATATTACCTGGCCCTTTCCCCAACTATGAAGGGGAATTATTTCTTGGCCCTAACCCAAGAAAAAATTCCTTTTCCCTAGCCTAGACAAGGTGGGGGAATCGGGTTTCCCATTAAGGCCGTGGCCGATTGACAACCCTATGTGCAAGGAAGACATACGAGGTTCATATGTTGCGAGAGACATCGAAAGTTATAGGCATGTGGATGGAAAATCCTATAGAGGGAGCCACCACATATGATGACTTAGTAATGATTCTCCACCACCTTGCTCCTCCATACCCTAATTTAGACATTTCCTGCTTATTTCTAGAGTTAGCAAAAATCATGCCATGATGTGAATGTTAAGCCATATGGGAAGATTACATGGCCATGATGCAAGAAATCAAAATCATGCGTGTAGCCGAAGAAGCGAAGGGAAATAAGAAAAAGATTGTGGTGGAAAGCCAAGTCGTCCCGCCTACTCAAGCTATCAATATTGTTGAAGAAAAACTCGGACAAAAGAAAGGTGAGGGAACGCTACCCTGGAAAAATGGCGGAAACTATTAGTGACTAGAGATAAGTCATTAGCCTTATAGTCTAGTACAACCCTAGTGAGTTAAATTGCTAAATTTCTATCCTTACATGTTTTTATGCTTATTGCTATATAAGATTAGTAGTTGCTCGAGTGTCTTGTTGTGATTTTTACTCTTTTCAACTATTGTATTTCCTTCTTATGATGTGTTGGCCCTTACTTTTTCCCGAGATATACCCTCCTACAAGCTGGGTTGTGTGCCTTCATTAAAGTAATCCACCTTGAACTATTACAGTAATCTTCGTACTTTGTTTGGAAGCCTTGATTTTAGTAAAGCTTCTAGTCCTCGTACCTTATTTTTGATGGAAGTGGGATTTTTGTAGAATACCTCATAGAACCGCTAGCATGAGTTTGAATGATTTACTTTGGTAGTTGTCGACTATCCAAGAGGCTTCCATGGAAGACTGGACTCACTCTTCTAATAACCAAGGAGCAATGCTAGAATTGATACAAGAAGTGGTGGGATTTGCATTGAATAGAGGCAATCTAGGCAACCATCATCGCCATCTCATCCTCCTCCCTTTAAGGATCCCCAGGAAGAATATGATTATGGAGTTCAAAAGGTACCACAAACCCTGAAGAGGTTGATCGGTTTCCTGCAAAGATTGAAAATGTTTTTTGTCGTAATGAAGTGCACGACTAAGTAAAAGCCTAGACTCGATGTCTATATGGTTCAAGGGCCAGTAAATGATTAGTATAATGAGGAACTCAGTGTCAGACAAGGAAAGAAATTTAAATCTTAGTAATAGTTAGAAGAAACATCTTAAGTGGAAATATCTCCACCTAAGCTGAGGAAGTATGATAGTTGATGAATATGAAATAGAGTTCGATCGATAGTCAAAATATTCAGCAGAGCTGGTTGAGGATGATCAAAATTGAGCTATCTTATTTGAGAAAGGGTTATATGACTACATATTATAGATGATATTTCAGAGCTTATTTCAGTTGTTGTAGCCAGGCACATCATATTGCAAAGCATCCACAACAGCCTTTTAGGCCTCAGTAGACTTTTAGTGGATAGAGTTCTAATGTCATGCCAAAACAGAAGTTTCAAGCTCCTCAGGAGTAGTGTGCAAGAAAGGCTATTAGCGAGCAACCATCCTCCTTAACCCAATAGAAGACAAAAATACCAAAGACTCAAGGATAAGTCTATGTATTTACTAGGAAAGATGTGCATGCCTGTAATGCTATGGTGCCAGGTACCTTACTAGCATACTCTATTTATGCCTACATTTTGTTTGATTCTAGAGCTATACATTCCTTTGTTGCTTCAATATTTATTTCAATTTTATTCAGAAGAATGCTCTGCTTATTATTATGTGGACCATATCTTAAGTGATGATACATCCAGAGGTAATGCTTGGTTAGTTCATAGAGTTTGTGTACTTCACAGAGTTCATAGAGGTTAATGAGTTGCTATCTAATTTCCATGTTATTAGCATGAAAGATTTTCATGTAATTTTGGGGATGGACTAGTTGTCCTTTACCCATGCAATTGATTACCATGGGAAAAGAGTTCATTTTAGAATCCCTGGAGAAGTAGAGTTCTCTTTTCATAGGAGTGATTCTGTATTACTAACTCGAGTAATCTCAGCCTTGCAACCTAAGAAATTACTCTTGTGTGGATGCTCAGGAGTTCAAACAACTATGGTTGATGTCAAAATAGGAAGTCAAGTGTAGATATTCCTATAGTGAGAGAGTTTCCTGATGTTTTCCATGAGGATCATCCTAGGTTTCCTCGAAGTAAGGAGATATAGGTTTTTATCAACCCAATCATATATACCAACCACATCTTTAAAGCCTCTTATAGGATGGATTTAGCTGCGTTGAAAGAGTTCACAAAGTAGCTTGAAGAACTTTTCAAGAAAGGGTTTATTTGTCCAAGCATTTCCCCGTGGAGAGCTCTTGTGCTTTTTGTGAAAAAGAAAGAAGGCAACTTGAGGTTATGCATTGACTACCATGAATTGAACAAAGTAACAGTGAAGAATAGATATTAATGGCTCACTTGCAAATGCATGGGGTCCTCAAATAATACACACAAGGATCGTATTCCAAGGGGTCAAGGAACTATCCTTACTTCATTTTCACTTGTTGTTTAACCTACAACTTCGAGTGCAAGTGTTCTAAACTACTAAAAAGACTAAGAAGAACTAATGGGAAGTGTCTAAATGCCAAGACTATTTGGTGGAAAGTCTATGAGGGATGCTGGTCACAGACACCGATTCCATCGGGGTAACTAAAGCTAGAAGAATGCTAGGGTTACAAAGCAATGTTGGTTTGGGGCAAAAGATTCCTAAAGTAGGTTAACCACAAAGTTCTCAGTGATTGAACCCTAATCTCATACAAGTATTGGCTCAGAATCTCTAGTGGTTGGAGGGGTTCAAAATACCCAAAGTTCTCGGTGTATTCATACATAAATCCCTTTCAAGCTATGTGAGTCTAGTACAAGGGCACAGTTTATGCATGTAAGTACAACCTAGAAATTGAACAACAGATTTCTCAAGCAATTCAATACATCAATGAACACAAAGATTGAAGCACAAACCAAACCAATTGCATTAAAAGTAAATCAAAGCATCCAAACAAGCAAGCTCACCCAAAGATTCATCGGCATCCAGTGACCTTGGGTTTGAGCCATCCATATAAACAAATACAAAGGTCAAAGTTATGGAAAAACCGACATGGGTATAAATAAACTACCTCAAACATTAGAAGCAAGATGGCGAGTCGGATCTCATGGAAAGCTTCTATTGACACAACAATGGGGGTGGTTTCCCTCATTATCATCAAATCTTCCCCAAGTGAGATCAATGAATGATCTTTGCCAAAAACAAGCTTCTCCCCTTGATTCTGACCTCTAAATCACCTCTAATCTTGCTTTTCCTCCTACAATTTTTTTCTTCAAAAGCTTGGAGCATTCAAAAAGTTGCCAAAAGTCACCTTCCCAATACCCTAGAAACCCTTTGAAATCCTTCTAGGGTTTTCTTCAAGGCCTGCCTTGTGGGTGCAAGGATGCTCATAAGGTCCTCTGGATTTCTGCTAAAATTTCAAGTAAAGGGTACAGTACCCGCTACAGTATTCTTTGCTTCAGTATCATGCTATAGTTATTCCTGCTGTCTTGTGGGTATCCTCATGGGCACAAGGTTACCTGCAAGGAGAACCCGAGGGCTTGCCATTTCTTCAATCTTTTGTGCTAGAGTGTTTACTACATTACCAGAGCCATAAAACAGCATTTTTAATGTCGATTACTTCCTAAATTGCGTTATTGAACTCGCCTTGGCTTCTTTACAAACTATAACACAAATAAAACAAATTTAAACTTGAAAGGAACATCAATTCATCAAAATGTATATAAATCATACTGAATTTATATGTATAATACACATACATTTAGGCACTTATCAGATATCCATTACCGCAAATTGCTGGTCTCTTTAATCGACTATAAAGTTTACAAGTATGCTGGAAGATTGACCTTAAAACAAGATATCACCAACTAAAGATAAAGCTATATGTTGGGATGACCTAAGAGAAAGGAAACTTTTAGGGCTAGTGGTGATGTAGCTAGCAGTTGAGAAGGTTAGCCAGATCAAAGGTTGAGTATAAGCAGATCAGAGTAGAAAAAATAAGTTATGTAAACAACTACAGAATATGTTTAGAATACTAAGTGGGAGATCAGGTGTTCTTCAAGGTTGCTACAACTAAAGGAATTATACACTTTGGGCTGAATTTAATATTAATCTTCATTTTATCGATCCTTTTGAAATTTTGGAGTGCGTAGGTTAAGCTGCTTATCGGCTTGCCATCCCATCCACTCTTTATCAAGTGCACAATGTGTTACACATTTCCATGTTAAGAAAGTATGTTTTAAATCCTAATCACATGACTTAGTTCTCAACTTTTAATCTAAACAGTGATTTGTCCCATGAGGAAGAACCAACAAAGAATGTATAATTCAAGAAGCAAGAATTGAGGAAGCGAGTTATCCCCTATATCAAAGATCAGTGATATTACCATTCTAAATGAGAGGCCACATGGGAGCTGGAGTCTGAAGTAAGAGTGAATTATTCACATCTTTTCATAGTTAAGATTTGAGTTTTAGAGGACAAAAACTATTTTTAAGGGGATGAGGGTTGCAGAGCCCACTATCTCTTGTATTCATGCTATTGTAAAAGAGCTAAGCCCAAAATTTTTTTAGTGCTTTTTCCCGGCTTCTATCACGTCATTATTGCCTTGATATCCGGATTTGTAACTCACCTTGCTTTTTTTCATTCTTTCTTT
Organism: Dioscorea cayenensis subsp. rotundata; assembly: GCF_009730915.1. Lineage (NCBI taxonomy): Eukaryota > Viridiplantae > Streptophyta > Magnoliopsida > Dioscoreales > Dioscoreaceae > Dioscorea > Dioscorea cayenensis. Next base: position 457 of record NW_024087507.1, on the reverse strand, counting down.
AACCTCTTTGAGAAACTGAGATTTGGAGTTGATGGAGCTCCTTCGTAGTCTGTAGTGAGGCTAAAGAAATATATTTGTCTCTAACTCCGCAACAAACTACAAGGTAGGTACATTTACCTCCTACCATGCTTGCATGCTCATACTTGAGTTCAATCTCAGTGTCTTATTGTTGATGTGTAGTAGTAGTAGTAGTAGTAGTAGTAGTAGTAATAGTAGTAGTAGTAGTAGTAATAGTTTTGACTTGAAGTTGCTCAAACTATCTTACTTAAGCTCAGTTGATGCTTGGACCATGCTAGAATAAATGCTTGCATATCCTTGGAGTTGCCTGAACTTCACCTTTGCTTTATCTTTCCAACCTTTAAGCTTGTTGCAAGCTATATATGGTTATAGTCAAGCATATGTATACACCTCCATGCATTGTTTCTACATCATCTATTTGTGAGGATATATAGAAATA